>NW_016806392.1:1775202-1796390 GCF_001698545.2 Rhinopithecus bieti | reverse complement strand
TGCGTGGAGGGGAGTGGCCGGGTCTCTGCCCGCTACAAGCTCTGCCTCCCGGGTTTACGCCATTCTCCTGCCTCAGCCTCCCAAGCAGCTGGGACCACAGGCACCCGCCACCTCGCCCGGCTAGTTTTTTGTATTTTTTAGTAGAGACGGGGTTTCACCGTGTTAGCCCGGATGGTCTCGATCTCCTGACCTCGTGATCCACCCGTCTCGGCCTCCCAAAGTGCTGGGATTACAGGCTTGAGCCACCGCACCCGGCCTGTATACAACTTTTCTTATGCACTGCTTCTATTTACCATCCCTGTACAGTCAACAATAAAGTCAATAGAGGGCTTGCAACACATTTAGAAAAACAGCAAGAGGGCGATACACACAAGTAAGAGCTGTGACCACACAGGGAGTACTTGGGGTGGTTTGGGGCCCTGACCTTGCTGCCCCATAATGAATGATTCATTTCATCTTCTCTGCAATAACAGAAATGGGGAAACTGAGACTCGAAGGTCAAGAAAGTTCACAGGGTTGACGTGACCCATAACTGGCAGAAAGGTAATTTGAAGACTCGTTAATACCATCCTAAAGCTATGCCAAAAAGCTCAATACCACTCTGACTTGGCTGTTTGTGTACTAGAAAAATCTGTATTGCTTAGTATTCAGGATGCTAAGGAGACGTTGTGATCTTGTTAGGCAGAATAACTGCTTATCTCACCTAAATCTAATTATTTTCAAAAGGAAGGTAGGAGGTAAGATTTCTCCTCCATAATTCAGCTGCTGTTTGCACTGGGGTTTGCATCTTTTTCCACTAAACAACTTTAGACAGACAAGTCACAGCTTGGGAGCATTCCTCTTATCCTTTACACACTTTATTTTCAAGGTGATTTGCATATAGTTTACATAAATCTGCATAATTGCCATCCTTTGAGAGTCCAGAAATGGATTTCTCTAATCAGGAAGCAATTCTCACGATCTCTCTGTTAGTGGTTCCAGGTAAACGTGTACCCTCTGTGAAACAACTTTTGAAAAGAAAAACACATTATTTTGATAATTTTAAGCAATGAGCTAAAACATGAACGTCTTCGTGGTAGACTCAGTGAGATTCCAGGCTAATGTGCTACTTGGAATAATATGCTGTCCCTCCTTCCCTCTCTCACTTTCCGTGGGAACTGTTCGTTATCCAAAATTGGAACTCCTTGATCCTCACCTGTGTGCTTCCATCCTAGGCCTTGGCCCTAAATAAGGAGACATCTAAAATGCCCTCATTGTGATATACCACAAGTGGTCCTGCACGGAGTTCAGCAAAGCCTTGACTCTGGCTCGTCCATCCGGCCCAGCAAGATGGGTCCTGCCTAAGCTCTGTGCCTTATGCGTTTCCTTTGATACCACAAACACACTCAAAATAAGTGCACTGAACAACACATCAGTTTCTGTCACGTGGGCTCCAGACCTGGGCATCGACACTGGGGAACTAGAACACGTTTTCAGAAGGGAAAAGCAGGGGACAGCTTCTGCATATCACTGGTCCTTGGTCTTGGAAATATAAGGTAGTTGGAAGTCCATCATAAAGGACGTGGCTGCGCAGCTGCTGATGGTGGAGGGGACCACCAACTCCAAGTGCAGAGGGTAAAAGACTGGGGGTAGACGCTGGATACAAACTGCTTCAGGAAACTTGCCAGAGCTCCCTCTCAGAAAGCAGGCATGCCACAGATCTCTTCAGGACATAACGACATTTCCCAGACCCGTGGAGAGTCCATTTCTGCTTCTTTTCCTATTCCAGTGACTGGCAAGGCAGTTTGGGGTGGCGTCGTTGCTTGTGGCCACAGAAGGCCACTGTCACCTTACACTGTTATGTTTCCTCATAACCCCCATAGATGTGTCAGTTTAGATGCTACATACAAGATCTATGGAACTGGTTTTCTTTAACAGCTAGATGGACACAAGCATTTTATTCTTATGAGTTTTTTTTTTCAATAAAGTTCAATTGTTTTCAAAGCATAAGTGAATTTCAGCTCTATTTAAATGTTTTGAATTAAAATTAATATATTGATTGACAATTTGTATTTGCCTTTTAATTTTAAGGCAAAAAGCAAGGGATACTTGACACAATAACTACACATACTTAAAGCACAACTTGAAAGTTTATATGTGTGTGTGTGTAAAGCCGCAGAAACATCATCTTTATCAAGAACATATCCATGGCCATCAAATGCCTCCTTGTATGAAACTCATTCCTTCCACCCCCACACTCATGAACCCTGACATTTTCCAAGCTGGTCACTGGAAAACGGCACTACTCTCAGGCTTGCATGAGCACAAGTCCTGCTACTTTCATCCTTCTGGATGGTCCTTTCCTGGGTTTCATGTACTTTCTTCACCTCTGAGCTGAAGGGAAGGCAGGGATCCTCTGTGGATGGCTCTTGAGCCCTCTTGCTCTCTCTCAGACTCCTTGCCCCTGGGACCTGCTGATCTGCTCATACAGACCCTGGTGTTCACAGCCTGGATGCTGTCCCTGAGTTGGCTGGGACAGTGGCAAGTGTGTCACACTGTTCTTCAGCTCTCAGGGATTACTGTCCTTGATACAGTGGCAGGTTCGTCTCACTGTCCTTCAACTCTCAGAGATTACTGTCCTTGCTGCCTGGTGTCAAGTACTTTCTGGCTTTTCTTTGTTTTAAGTAGGAGCAATTATCCAGTCTCTGCTACTCCATCTTAGCCAGAAACAGAAATCTGCCTTTTAATTTTAGTAGATAGTTTCAAATATTTTAGGACAAATATTAATTGGAAAAGACATAAATATTTTAACTTTTATTTCTCCACTTAGTTTGATTTTATGGAATTGTATTCTAATCCTTTTCACTTTGAATATAGTTACACTCACTTTAAGAACTATTTAGATCATTACTGACAATACCGCAGGGATTATGTGAACACTTTGATTATAAACATAATTGGTGAATTTGTTGAAAAAAAGAAAAAAAATCTTGTGGAATAAAGATAAAGTCATATGATTTATGAACATCTTTGTTTTAATTATTGTTCATTCAATCATTGTCAGTTCATTGCAAGATCCAGACATAAGCAATAGTCTAGTCATCTTTTTATATTTTACCCATTTTCAGTCTTAAAAAACTGTAGCTTAATAGAGATTATTTAATTTTGTTGCTAAGAATATGTTTCTGGTTAACATAATGACAGAACATATTTTATTTATTAATGTATTCACTTGACTTCTATCAGTGATAGACACTTATTTTATCGGTCTCTGTCAGTTTGGGCTGCGCTCACAAAATACCATAGACTTTAAAAATAGGGACTTATAAAAACAGAAATTGATTTCTCACAGTTATGGAGGCTGGAAGTCCAAGATCTGGGTATCAGCATGGTCGGGATCAGGTGAGGGCCCTCTTCTGAGTTGCAGACAGCCAACCTGTTATTATATCTTCACATGGGAAGGGAGAAAGAGCGAGAGCGAGAGCGAGAGAGCGAGAGCGAGAGAGCGAGAGCGAGAGAGCGAGAGCGAGAGAGCGAGAGCGAGAGCGAGAGCGAGAGCGAGAGCGAGAGCGAGAGCGAGTGCTGTGGAGTAACTTTTTATAAGCATTTTAATCCTTTTTTATAATGGGATTAGAATGGTACTAATCCCATTAATGATGGCTCTAGCCTTATGACCTAATCACCTGGCCCCATCTCATAATAAATCACCTTGAAAGTTAGGAATTCAACTATGAATTTAAGGTGACACAGGCATTCAGTCATTTGCAGTCTCCATTTGGGCTTGTGCTTGGCCCAGGCACAGAAGTGAGGAGCAGTGCAGCCTCTAAACTTGTGCCCCTAAGCCAAAACTCTATTGCTCTTGGCATCAGTTCTGAATCATGCATTACTCTTTCTCCAAACCTGAGGAGCTACTTTGCTTCTTGAAGACAAGTGTAATGGTTACTTCTGTTAATGGCTTAAAGGCCTCCCTGATTCTTACTTTCATCTGCTTGGATCTCTGCATATCCCTTGTTTTATTCTCTAGATTGCTGTTTGTCTCTAATCATCTCTATTCTACTCCCTGGAACTCCCCATCACCAACACCTGCCCATGTAACATGGAACATCCATTAACCATCTTCCACTTTCACTGCTTAGGCAAATATCCTTCTCTTTGCAGTAGGGGCTACCTTCCAATGTTCTGCTATCTTGCACAAAAGTACTACACTCTAGACAAGGCACTATTATTTTATTGAAAACCCCACCCATATAGGATCAGTATTAATAAGATAAGTTAAAATATAAATAGATCAACCTTGCATTGTATGAGCAAATAAAACATGAAAAAGGTAAAATAATCAAAATTCTGTAAGAAAACATTTCAATTCAGTTCCTTCTTCAGTCTTCCCTGTCTGAATGTATTTGCATTTATCAAGACTTAAACACTGGAATTCTCTTTACCCCTAGTTTTATCTGACATGAGTCACCTTTGAATAGTCTTATCAGTGAGACCCTCAGTTCTGGTAACAAAATATTTCTTGAATCTCTCCATCTTCTCTCCTATTCTACTGTTATCTCCAAGTCAACATAATTTTTACACACCTTTTTCACATAGGGTTATTATCTTCAAACTGTTTTATTAATTTTCTCTTGTTCTCCTATAACATACTTTAAACAGAATCAGAGTACAGCCACCACGTAGCCTACAGGACAACCAGTTAAATTTAAACAGAAGAAAAGTAATATGTTTTTAATAAAAGTATGCCTCAAATATTGACTGGGATAAATTGTGCTATTTTTATTTGCTTTAGAAACATTTGTCTTAGCAAATAAAAAAACTGGCATTACTGAACCAGAATGATACGTCTTTATTTTATCAGAAAACAGATTATGCCATGCACTTGTTGAAAAATCTTTTAGTCTTCTCGTTAAACTTAGAATTAAATTGCTCTGACCTTGAAAACCCTATGTGATATGATCTCCAAATCTATCTTCTGCCATTCTCCACTCAACCACTTCTCTTCAAACAGGTCTTTCTCATTCCTGAAATTGCCTGGTCTGTTCCTGAATTTGCAGTTTTCCCATCCCTGCTGTGCTCCTCTTTTCTAAAAATGTCATATGACTGCCTTAGTTTTCATAATGCAGGCCTCAGTTAAAGGATCACTTCACCATAAAGATAATCCAGGGGCCATACTTCCCTAGTGACTCTATACCTCTTTTTTTCTTTTAGCACCTATCACAATCTAAAATTACAGTTTTAATTTGTTTGAGCGATTATTTTCCTTTTATTTTCCTTTTATTACTCATCTCCATTCTCACCCTGATCCCAAACACTACAGAAATGTGGGTCTTGTCATTCTGGTTCTTTGCTGTATCTTCCATGCCCATTCCTTATCCCCAGGACACAGACCATGATCTGACCCAAAGGGCACCTAGAGTCAATTTGGATGAATGACAAATCATACTGAGCTCCTAATCAGAATCTCAATACAAAGGGAGGGTGGTGAGGTGGACAGAAGAGGATAAAACCAAGGAAAAAACATGCAGACAGGAATACCTGGAATCAGATGTGGAGGCAGTGATAAAAGATTCCAATAAATGTGAAACTAGAGTTCTGGCCACCAAAACCAAGTCTCAGACAAAGTAAATGAGAAGTCTGAATAGCCAGCAGTCGTTTTCAAGAATGAATTCATGTACATTGAAAAAAATTGAAAATATTGAGACAAATAATATCTAATAGTGTCAGACTTCTCATGGAAAACCAAGATTCACACTGCAATGACTTTTCTACCTATTCCAAAAGGGTGCTTTCTATGACATAAGGAAACACAGCTCTCTCTAATCTCTGTAGCCAGGCTTGTGAATGCAGTGAAGTGAATTGTCTGAGTGGAGTGGGCGCTGAGAGACATTTTATAGCCTCTCCTCTTATAGACACAGGACATTGAAAGGGTTGGCTAGAGAGGGTAGAAAAGTAAGTTTACTCTTCCTTCTATTTATAAATAAGAGAAAGGAATGAAAAAGATGGCACTGTGGAGGAAAGGTGTTAAATAGAGCAATGATTAGGACAAATGAATAGATTCATTTGAAAATGAACTCACTGGATAGTCTCTTGAGATCTGCTATATATATGGCTGCTTTCCTTCCCCGAGATTGCGTATAATGTTATTTAATAAGTACAAAATTCATGTTTACTGGATGATGAGGAAACTGAAACGTTGATGTCTGTTTGTGCAAAGGATTATTGTGTTTTGGAGGAAGAAATAGAGAGGACCAGGATATCATAGCTTGATAGAACCCCCCGCAACCCATGCCCCCTGCAAATCTAACCTGACAGCAGAGCTAAGATTACTACAAATTCCCTTCCTAAGGCCTTGTAGAATCAATTCAGTAGACCTGATCACAGCAGGCCTATTTGTATGATGGTGATTATTGTCAAAGTGTAATTTTCAAAAAAGTTAAAAAGATTCCTCTCATACAGGTCTGGATTGAAGACAGCATTTGAGGAATTGGATATTCTTTTCAAAAGAATATTAAAATAAGATTGCTACATTTCACAGATACAAAACTGATTAATGTCTTACAGGTCAATAAACCCATAGCCTTTGGTGTTATTTCTGCAAAACAAAAATCAACAAGGTAGTGTATAACTTAACAGTGTCTAAAATCTATCAAAATAGAAAATAACAAAGTCAAACACAGAGATAAAATAATCCCCGGATGGGCCTGTTAAATATTGTTCCACTTTGACAAGGAAAGGCTACACTGTTATTTACTTTTACCTGATTTCCAAGTCTTTGAATAATTATCTTAGCCTCGATACCCTTTTTATTTGTATGGCAAGTCATTTTATTCATTATTATTTTGTAAGGAAGTTGAAGAGTTGGGAATGTCATGGGAGAGCGTCATGAGGAAAGTTGTATGTGATTCAGAGAGATTATTTATTAGACCCACTAATCAGTATTCCCTAGAAATTGATGAAAAATTATAATTGCTTAATTATTAATTTAAAGATTGTTGCTACAGTGGAAGGGGAGAATATTTGTTACCCTTTATTTATGTAAACATGTTTCTCCATAGTTTTAAATACTTGCTAAACAACTAGAAATTGTGAGAGCTTGAGCTAAAAGACAACCAGTTCTAAACCAGAATGTCAGGATTATGTCTCAGTATTTTATTCCATGATAGATAAAATGATGAAGTGATATCCTTAAAGTCAGAAGCAAATTTTCCTTTGAATGAAACTTCTAAAAACTTGGTAAAGGTGATTTTTAAGGCAAAAGGATGGTTAATCAGTCTGTTTATTTTAGTGATTAAAATCTAATTGAACACTCTACTTGTCCAACCCAGGTTCCATGCAGCCCAGGACAGCTTTGAATAAGACCCAACACAAATTTGTAAACTTTCTTAAAACACTATGAGATTTTTTGTGTGATTTTTTTTCATTCATTAGCTATCCTTAGTGGTAATGTACTTTATGTGTGGCCCGAGACAATTCTTCTTCCAATGTGGTCCAGGAAAGCCACATGATTGGAGGCCCCTGCTCTACACTTTTTCAGTTGTTCTTACCTCATCCAAAAGGTGTTGCTGGGGCTGAGGTTGAGCCGGCATACAGAGGTGAAATTATGAAGGGGAGAAATTGGCTCTTATTTTCCTGCTGAATAGCAGAAATATAGAAGTGTATATGGAAGGTAACAAGAAAAGAGCGAATCCAGTGCAGTAACTCTTGTTGGATGAGAGTCATTTGAAACATAAGGGTGTCTGTGACAGGATGTCTTAACTGGTATTCCTAAAACAATACTTTGCTGTAATAATTTAGGATCAATTACGTTTAAATGGTTTTAGTCACAAAAGTTCTGACTTTGTTTATTAAAAAATAATTGAGTATTTTTCCTAAAATCATTAGTGTTGAATAAGCTATTACAAAATTTGAACAACTGAGAATAGAAATAACTTACAATAGTTTCTTTTTTCCTTGTTAACAACATAGGCAAGTTGTGCAAAATGCCTCCTAAAAATAAAAGTGCTTACAGAACTTTGCAATTGGAGCCCTAATAAAAATCCTAAAAGAGGCTGGGCACGGTGGCTCACGCCTGTAATCCCAGCACTTTGGGAGGCCGAGGCGGGTGGATCACCTGAGGTTGCGAGGTCGAGACCAGCCTGACAAACATGGAGAAACCCCTTCTCTACTAAAAATACAAAATTAGCTGGGCGTGGTGGCACATGCCTGTAATCCCAGCTACTTCGGAGGCTGAGGCAGGAGAATCCATTGAACTAGGTAGGCGGAGGTGGTTGCGGTGAGCCGAGATTGCGCCATTGCACTCCAGTCTGGGCAACAAGAGCAAAACTCCATCTCAAAAGAAAAAAAAAAGTCCTAAAAGATTGCAAGTTTTCCCAGCACTTGCACCTAGAATCACAGTGAGCCAGTCCTTCCCAGACTTTATTNGAGGCGGGTGGATCACCTGAGGTTGGGAGTTCGAGACCAGCCTGACCAACATGGAGAAACCCCTTCTCTACTAAAATACAAAATTAGCCGGGCGTGGTGGCACATGCCTGTAATCCCAGCTACTTCGGGAGGCTGAGGCAGGAGAATCGCTTGAACCTAGGAGGCGGAGGTTGCGGTGAGCCGAGATCCGCCATTGCACTCCAGTCTGGGCAACAAGAGCAAAACTCCATCTCAAAAGAAAAAAAAAAGTCCTAAAAGATTGCAAGTTTTCCCAGCACTTGCACCTAGAATCACAGTGAGCCAGTCCTTCCCAGACTTTATTCCTGGGGCTTCAGTCTAATCCCATGGCACTGAGGGGACTTTTGCTTTTAAAAGAAAAGATTTTCATCTAAATTAAGAATCCAAATTAAGGTGTAGCCTCCTTCATTAGCCCATTGTTACTGGAAATAATAGTGGCTCTTGAAGACATAAATCAGTCACATTACATACTAACTTCAGTTAACGTGATCATTATTTACCTACATATTATTGTACATGATAATGTTCATCAAAGAAATACAGGTTTAAGCAGAACACACTGTAGTCCCTTCTTTTCTCTCAGAGTTTATTTCCAATCAAGCGTGGGTGAAATAACGAAACTTGTTTTAATGGTGATCAGAAGACTGAAAGATTAAGAATGCATAACATGTGCAGAAAGATGGAAAGAGTAGATAACGTTCCGGCTGGAAAAGTGCGGGTTGAAGCAACCACGGAAGCTCCTGATGGCGTTCGGAGCAAAAACAGCAGGAAAAGTCACCAACTCACTCTTCTAACTCTGCCGTAGGATTTCGGTTACTAGACAGGCGTCACAGGAAGGGAAATAGGGAAGCTGGGTTTGGACCCTTCATGATCTTTCTGACATTGAGCTAAACAGTTTAAGCCAAAACAAAGAAGGCCTATTATTTGTCAGTCCCTGGAATCTGACCAGTACATGGAAATGAAGAAAGTTGCTGTGTCAAAAAGTGAGTTTCTTATTACAATAATTCTTCAAGTGGAACCATAAGAAACAGTTATTAAGGTTGTTACTGAAGGGACATACCTGTATTTTGAGAATTAAACTAAATAAGTTTTAAGTCTTCTTTTACCTTTTGACATTTATACTTTTAATTTTAAAATGTGTTATAGTTTATTATATAAAGAAAATGACACAAAGTCTAGAGAATGTCACTCGATCTTGGACTTAGAGTATCCATAAGATGAACTTCGTCAATGCACTTTTTTCTTTCTTTGAGAGCGTTAAGAACAATTAAGGCTTTTGTTTTAGCTAATTTTGTTATTAAGTTATTCCTGTAAATACTGGAGTAGCTGGGCTATTGCTATTCCACATTCTTAAAGCCTTTAATTTAGTATGTCAAAATGTATCAAGTACATTACATGCTTTAAATAATTTCATTCTGACAAATCTATTCAGTAGATACTAACAGTAGATACTAATCCTTTTGTGAATGAAAAGAACAAGGCGTACAGTGGAAGTCACATGAACAAGAGCACACAAGTCATAAATGAACAGGAGGGTGTGAGTACACATTGGCGGGTTTCAGAACCTGTCACTTAGGTCAGACCTACACCTGCTCATGCTCAGAGGGAAGACGTAGTTTTTGATCAACCCACCTTTCCTAACCTCCTTGTTCTGGTTACAGCACTGTTCATCCCTAGGGAACATTTTTTTTTCCATTGCAAGCATATGGTGTGAGTGGGGATTCCCTTCTCAGTACCCTATCTCCAGGCTACAGGCGGTAGATTTTTATTCCCATGCCACTGGCCTTGGTATTTGTTCTAAGAAGTGGATGTGTGACCCCAGACTCAGCCAATACACTTCCTTGAAATTGTATTTAAAGTAGTTATAAGCTAGAAGTTTCTTCTCTGAGATATTTAAGCTTGAGTAATATGCTTCCAGGACGGTCAGTGGACATAGTCTCTGATTCTGGAGAAAGCCATCTATGGAAGAAAATAGCAGATTTACCACACAAGTGAAAGAGACTGACAGAGAAGCCTCCCAAGCTCCATGTCTGAGGGTTATAGGAGCGTGCTTGTTTGTACCTTTCTTCCTCTGATTCCATGAGGTCTAACAAGTTTTTTACCATACCCTCGCTACACACAAATATTTTAAAGGTAATTATAGGACAAGGGTTAATTATGCTAAAGCATTTTAATCGCTGTTTTTAAAGTATTTTGTAGCAAACTATATGCATCAGAGTCTCCAGTTAATCTCATTTTAAGTAGCACACGTTGATGAGGTCTGCAGGTTCTAAAGGCTGGCAAAAATGAGCATGGATGGCAGTGTGGTCAGTTACCTGATTCTCAACTTCGCATTTATAATGTAGGGTTAATGATGCAAATTTAAAACAAGGCTATGAAACTTGAGTATATGTAAAGCACCAAACAGAGTGGCATACATTCAGTAGACTCAATAAAAGGAAGCTATTATTGTGAAATATTATGTTATTAAATATTTTATAATAATAATGGTCATTTCTTGAGACTGTGTACTAAGTCCTAGAATATTATCCATAAAGCACTATCTACCTATTGAATGGATGTTACGTTAATTTTAGATCATAAAACCCAGAATAAAAGTTAAGTAATAACAAATTTTAATTAAAAATTCCAGAATGCACCTTTATTAAAATTGACACCTTTTCTCACACATTCATTTTCATTGTCTCGCACCCCTTCGTTTTACTTTTCCTCCTTCAGAAAATGATAAATGTTGGCAAATACTTACGTCACAATGTGACTAGTGTTCTTCTAGAGGTCAGTGTAAATTGCTGTATCGATTTAGATGAGGAAGCCTCTGATTCTTTCTGGTGAGGTAGAAATGTTTATGGAACAGGTGACATTCTCATTTTGTCTTTTAGGATGAGATGTGGCTTCCCAAGTAAGTCAAAAGGAAGGCAGTACTGAAAGGAGAAAACATCACAGGCAAAAGCACAATGATGTGAAAGGCCATGGAATCTGGGAAGGATGTAAAAATAGGAACTAGTGGGAACTTAGGGCATGTGACCTGGGATGTCTAGAGGAGAATCTAGTAAAACAATCAATTGAGAAAAGGATCTTTCCCACCTGCAGGATTTTGAAATCAACTCTCTCATCAGTGACTGGCATTAAAGATTTATAAAGCAGAAGAAAAGTGATCAGATTAAAATATTTTGGGAGCAACATTCGCAAAAGAATGGATCCCATGAGAACAAAAAAAAAAAAGAAAAGAAAAAAGAATAAGTCTAAGACATAATTTTGGAAAGTTTAAAAGAGAATTTGGACAAAAGTGATGTCTGTGGAACTCTGATACAGGTAACGAAAGTGGTACTTGACCTAAAAATTTTAGAAAATTTAAGATAAAGAAGTTTTAATAATAAGAACAAAATGAAAAAATAAAATTGTGGTAGAAAATAATTATTAGAAATAGAAAAAATTTATGTTTCTTTTTTATTTTTATTGAGATGGAGTTTTGCTCTCACTACCCAGGCTGGAGGGCAGTGGCAGGATCTCGGCTCAGTGCAACCTCTGCCTCCCAGTTTGAAGTGATTGCCTCAGCCTCCCCAGTAGCTGGGATTACAGGCATGTGCCACCATATCCAGTTAAGTTTTGTATTTGTAGTAGAGATGGGGTTTCGCCATTTTGGCCAGGCTGGTCTCCAACTCACGACCTCAGGTGACCCACTTGCTTCGGCCTCCCAAAGTGTTGGGATTACAGGTGTGAGCCAGCATGCCCAGGCAGTTATGTTTAATTTCTTTGTCATTATTTAGAGGATTGATCCTTGTAACTGGATAATTTTTTTGTTTGCTTGTTTTTACTTTAATAAATTATACTTTTTAGAACAGTTTTGGATTTGCAGAAAATAAGAAGATGGAACAGAGAGGAGTTTTATATAACATGTGTCTAGTTTCCCATCACAGGTATATTTTATAACTATAATACAGCTATATCTTTAATATATTTGATATAATTAATGAATAGATAGTGGAATATTTTATGGATTAAATTCCTTACTTTATTCAGATTTTACAATTTTACTTAATGTTTCAGAATCTTATCCAGGATATAACATTATGGTTAGTGATCGTGTCTCCTTAGGCATCCCTTAGCTGTGAAAGTTTCTGAGATATTCCTTGACTTTGATGACCTTGACAGTTGTGAGAAGGACTAGTCAAATGTTTTATAGCATGCCTCTCAAATGATATTTGTCTAACGATTTTCTTGTTGTTAGACTTTGCTTACGGATTTTGGGAAGAAAACAACAAGGTAAAATGTGATTCTCATTGCACTACATCAAAGATAAAAATTATTAACATGATTTATCACTGTGATATTGACCTTGATACCTTGCTAAGGTAGTATTTTCCAGGTTTCTTCATTGCAAAGTGGATCTATTTCCCCCCTTTTCATACTATATCCTTTAGAATTAAGTCACTTTGCACAATCTATAAATAAGGAATGGGAAAGTGTACTTTGACTCACTGACAAATTATATACATAAATTACTAGGAATTTTTTTCTGCATAAAAGTCCGGTGTATTCTCTCCCAAATATGAATTGATTCAATCATTTATTTATGCTAATGTGGACTCATGGATGTTTATGTTATATTTTGTATTACAAACCATTGTTATTTTGCTTCCTTGTTCAAATTGATCCAGCCATGGTCACTGAGAGCTCTTTCAGTTGACTCTGGCCCCACTGACATAAGTACAAATGATGTTTTTATTTGTTTTGTATTTTTTAGCACTTTCTTGATTTTTGTAACTACAACATCCTCAATTCTCATATGAAGCCTAACATAAGTACATACTACAGTAATTCCTCACTTAACATCCTTGAAGGGGTCTTGGATACTGTAGCTTTAAGCAAAACAATATATAGCTGGTCCTTAAATAATATCACTTTGTTCAATGTAATACTGTTACACTACTGATGAGAAAAAAATGGGTTTTGTTATATATCATTTCCCTTAAAGTCATGTCTCCAAAAATGTATTTTTGATGTTAAGTGAGGAATGACTCTACTTTCAATTCTAAATATTACCACATGGATGATTCTAGCCTGCTCTACTCGTTCATCTGTAAACTCTCACTCCAGCATTGAAGGTGATTCCCTCTATCCACAAAATCTTTATTTAATGTTTAATGTTGTTGTACATATGGAAGAGTATCAGAATTGTTAACCTTACAGTTGTGAGGAACAACTTTATCAATGAGACTCCAATGTTATATACAGTTTCTTTCACCTTCAGTCTAACAGACTCCACTGATTTCCAGTTACTTAGGTCAGCAACTTTTATCTACCTCTTCTATAATTGAGGTTAATACATTTAAATACATTAGATGTTTTTGTCAAATTCCACATTTCATCATAGGATCCCCAGTCTTATAAATATTTTTGACTCCATTAAGGTTCACTTTTTTGTGCTATAAATTTCTATGGGGTTTGACAAATGCTTAATGTTATGTATCTACCATTATGGTATCATACAATTTTCCACCCTAAAATATCCCCGTACATCATCGATTTTACCTTTCCTCACTTATAAAAATATCTCAAACACTGATCCTTTTACCATCACTGTAGTTTCCCTTTATTCTGTGTCCTTGAACTTTATTATTATCTTTTTTTGAGACAAAGTTTCACTCTTGTTGCCCAGACTGGAGTGCAATGGTGCGATCTTGGCTCACTGCAACCTCTGCCTCCCAGATTCAAACAATTCTCCTGCCTCAGCCTCCCAAGTAGCTGGGATTACAGGCATGTGCCACCACACACAGCTAATTTTGTATTTTTAGTAGAGATGGGGTTTCTCCATGTTGGTCAGGCTGGTCTTGAACTCCCAACCTAAGGTGATCCTCCTGCCTTGGCCTCCCAATCCTCTAACTTTTCTTTTTTGTTTGTTTGTTTTTTGAGATGGAGTCTCTCTCTGTTGCCCAGGCTGGAGTACAGTGGCATGGTCTCAGCTCACTGCAACCTCCAACTTTATTGATATATAATAAATATATCATATCTTTATTCATTTAAAGTATACAATTAGTGGTTTTTAGTGTATTCATAAATATGTGAAAACATCACCACAGTCAACTATAAAACATTTTATCAACTCAAAAGAAAACCCATAGCCTAGAGCTATCCCATCCTTATGCCCTACTCCCAGCTTTATGCAACCACTAATCTACTTCTAGTTTCTGTAGATTTCTCTTTCCTAGACTATCACAGGTATAAAATACGAAGTCTTTTGTGACTGGCTTAATTCATTTAGCATAATATTTTCAAGGTTCATGAATGTTACAGCAAGTATTATAGTAATTCATTCTTTTTCTATGGCTGCATGACATTCCATAGTATGAATATGCCAAATTTTGTTTATCCATTTATTCATTTATCTATTGTTAAACATTTAAGCTATTTCCATCTTTTGGCAATTATGAATAAAGTTGTAATGCAAATAGATTTTGTATAAGTTGTTGTGTGTACAGATTTTCATTTTTCTTGGATATATACTTAGAGTGAATTGCTGGGTTATATAATCTCTATGTTTAAATATTTGAAGAATTGCCAGACTGTTTTTCATACTATCTGCTCCATTTTGCATTTTTACTGCTAGAGTATGAGGTGGTACTCATGAGTAGTCATGAGGTTCCAATTTCTCTACATCATTCTTGTTATTATCTCACATTTTGGTTTTAGCCATCCTGGTGGGTATGAATTGGTATGTCATTGTGTTTATTTTTGTTATCTTTCTATGTAATTATTGGTTATTTTTATATATCCTTAGAGAAATATCTATTGAAGTCATTTGCTTATTTTAAGTGTTTTTTTTTTAAATTCATTATTGAGTTGTAAGAATTATTTATATATTTTAGATACAAGTTTCTTATCAGATATATGATCTGTAAATATTTTCTTCCATTCTGTGGGCTGTCTTTTACTTTCTTAATACTGTTCTTTGAAATACAGAAGCTTTACATTTTGATATAGTCAAATATATCTATTTTTCTTTTATTACTCATGTTTTGGTGCCGTATCAGAGTCCTTTTCAAAATCTAAAGTCATGAAGATTTATCATAATGTTTAAGAGTTTATAGATTTATAAAGAATAAATAGTTCTTTGATCCATTTTTGCTAGTTTTCTACATGGTATGAAATAACAGTTCAATTTTATTATTTTGCACATGGTTATTCAGTTGTCCCAGCACCATTTGTTAAAAAGACTTTTCTTTTCCCAGTAAATGGTCTTGGTACTTTTGTTGAAAATCAATTGGTCATGGGTGTATGTGTTTATTTCTGGACTCTCAATTCTATTCCATTGATCTATCTATTTATCTTTGCACCAGTACTACATACAACTGCCTGGATGACGTTGTCTTGTAGTAAGCGTTGAAATTGCAATGTGTGAATTCTCCTGCTTCATTCTTCTTTTTCAATATTCTTTTGGTTATCTTGGGTCTCTTGCAATTCCATATGAATTCCATAATCAGATTTTTCCATTTCTACAAAGAAGACAGCTAGAATTATAATAGCGATTGCATTGAATTTGTAGGTCATTCAGGGAGTATTGCCACCTTAACAATAATAAATCTGATACATAAACATGGTATTTTTTCATTTATATAGATCTCTTTTAGTTTATTTCAGCAATGCTTTGTACTTGACAAGATTACAGAGTATGTTTTATATATTTTTTTTTTTGAGATGGAGTCTTGCTCTGTCACCAGACTGGAGTGCAGTGGTGTGATCTCAGCTCACTGCATCCTCTGCTTCCTGGATTCAAGTGATTCTCCTGCCTCAGCCTCCCGCGTAGCTGGGATTACAGGTACGTGCCACCACACCCAGCTAATTTTTTTGTATCTTTAGTAAAGATTGGGTTTCACCATGTTGGCCAGGCTAGTATCAAATCCCTGACCTCGTGATCTGCCCGCCTCGGCCTCCCAAAGTGTGGGATTACAGGCATGAGCCACTGCGACTGGCCCACTAAAGGCAATTTGACTCATTAATAGAAATAAGCACGTGCAACAGTATTGAGGAATCTCACAAACATAATACTGAGTGAAATAAACCAGACACAAAATAACACACATTTTATGGTTAAATTTATATAAATTTAGATTGCAAACTAAACTACAGTGTTAGAATTCCCAGTATTAATCCTGGAGTGTGTAAGTGATTGGAATAGGAAACTGACAGAACTCCTGGGGTGCTGGTATGTTGCGTTTGTTCATTTGTTTTTAACCTGAGTGCTGTTTACATGGATATGTTCAGTATGTAAAAATTTATTTAGCTTTAAACTTGCATGTATATCTGCTATACTTCAAGGAAACATTTAAAACATTTTCTATCACAACGTAAGAGCGTAAAACAAAAATAAATTGAACAATTATGTTAATGTTGGGGCTATATTATGCTAATTTTAGACAAGAAAAATACTTGAGATGAAGGCATCATATAAATTAATATAAAGCAACATACAGGTAGTGAATGAAAATGACAAATAAACTATCAAATTGGGAGCTTTCAACCTCTGTCTAAATTATTAAAATTCAAAGTGGTTAAATTTTAGTTAGAAAACAGATAACAAAAATGACAAAATTAGCAATACTTGGATTATTAAAATAATATAGATAGAATCCTAAACCTATGAGACATTTATGAAATTTAACTACTTGCCAGGCAATAAAACTAGTGAAAACTATTTCAAATGGTAATAAGTCCATAATGTAATTAAGCTAGACATTTATTAAAGATAAGACACGAGGTCAGGAGATCGAGACCATCCTGACTAACACGGTGAAACCCTGTCTCTACTAAAAAATACAAAATACTAGCTGGGCGTGGTGGCAGCGCCTGTAGTCCCAGCTACTCAGGAGGCTGAGGCAGGAGAATGGCGACAACCCGGAAGGCGGAGCTTGCAGTGAGCCAAGATCTGGTCACTGGACTCCAGCCTGGGACACAGCGAGACTCCGCCTCAAGGATAAGACACAGAAAAAAATCTCCGTATTGCAGAAGGAAAAATATGCTTTAAGAAAAGCTTAGATTTAAAAAGAGATTATAATAGAAAAGTAAATGCATACTTGCAGCTAAGCCATAATGAAAATAGAATACACCAATAGTTGTGAAGCTCATCTAAAGTGATACTTATGAAAAGCAATAGCATTAAATATTATATAAGAAAGAGAAAAAGTCTATGAATTAAACAAATGTTTAAAGTTTCAAAAAATAACAGAACAAATCTTGAAACAATTGATAATAGGAGAAAATGAAAAGTACTAATAAAAAAAAAAAGTCAAAAGAGGGAAATCAAAAAAACAAAAACTTTTTTAAAATAAAGATTAATAACATAGACAAACCTCTTCTAAAATTAAAGGAGATGAAAATGAGAAAGAAGAAGTGGAGAAGGAAAAGAGGTTAAAATAACTAACTACTAAAATGAAAATTGCATAGGCTTATCAAATATTAATATTGCAATAAGAAAGTATATGCCAATACATTTGACAATTTTGATAGAATTATCAGATAGTGTCCTATATCCATTAAAAAACTGAATTAGTAGCTACAGATTATTCCATTCAGAAAACACTAGGGTCAAATATTTTGGAGCTGATTTGCTAACTTTAAGGAACAGGTTGTTTTAAGATTGTACCTTCAGCAACTACTCAAGAGGAGTGTTGTCAGCAAGATTGAAGAATAGAAGATCCCCCACTTATGTGTCCCTAATAGCAGCAATAATTTCTTAGCCATTCATACACAAAACTGCCTTTGTGGGAGCTTTGGAATTCAGGAAGAAGGCTGTGAAACCCCAGGGAAGCCCAAGAGCTAGTAGGGCTGTTTTGAAAGGGGAGACCCACACTCAGATGGCAGAGTCACCAAATCAGCTTCAGACCTAAAAATAGCCCTATTCTTCTGTGTGTTTGAATAAAGCTTCATTTTCCTTGGTCCTGCCATCAAAATCATCAATCAAGGGGAGTGAGGAGGATTCATGCCCACTTGTGCCTCAAGTGACAGGCCTTCTAATTTTGGTCCCAACTGTGGATCCTGATATAACCCTGAGATTCTGCTCCCACCCTTCTCCACTGCTGTCTAAGTGCAGTTCTTCCTGCACAGAGACCCAGAGGAAGATGTGCCATCTGAGTCCCTGGTACGGGCTTGTCAACCTTAGTCCCACAGCACACCCTGAAATGGCCATGAGAGTCAGTTTCAGCCCCTCTCAGCTGTGATCTGAGAGCAGTGCTACTCCCAAAAGACCCGAAAGGGGACATGCTTGTTTGTGTCCCCAAAGGTTGGCCTACAGACCTTAGTCTTGGCTATGGGCCCTGATGCAGTCCTGTGATTCAATTCTATCCACTGTCAGCTGTGGTTAGAGACCAGTATAACCTGCCCATTGAAATAGAAACACTTCCAACCCTCCTAAGGACCTGGAGAAAGCCACACCTATGTGCTCACTAGATAATAGTCCCATCATCTGCAGACTCTGAAGCATACTGTCATCTTAGCACCTGCCCTACTGATCAAGATGCAGAGAGCAGTTTAGTCCACCTGAGGACCTGGAGAAAGCCACACCTATGTGCTCACTAGAGAATAATCCCATCATCTGCAGACTCTGAAGCATACTGTCATCTTAGCACCTGCCCTACTGATCAAGATGCAGAGAGCAGTTTAGTCCACCTGAGGACCAAAGAAGAGCCACGACTACTAGAACCCCTGGTTATAGGCACATTAGTTTGGACTACAGTGGGATCCCAGCAACAGTCACATAATTTGGCTCTAACCCCACTCAACCTTTATCCCCAGGGAAATTTATCTGCATAGAGATCTAACAGGAGAAGGCTTTTACCTGCTGCAATTAAGCAGTAAAGATTGTAAGTGGTGTTTTTTCCTTCAAATGGACAGATATCAATACAAGACTACACAGATAACAGGCAAACAGGACAACACACACACACACACACACACACACACACAAACCAATAAAGTTCCAGTAATTGACCCCAAAGAAATAAAAGTCTACAAATTGCCTGAATAAGAACTCAAAAATAATTAGTGTAAAGAAACTCTATAAAATTCAAGAAAAAAATACATATAGACAACTAACCCAAACTACAAAAACTACATGAGCAAAATGTGAAATTTACTAAAGAAGTCAAAACCATTAAAAATAACCAAACAAAAATACTAGAGCTGTATGTAAAACAAACATAGAGCTTTAACAGCAGACTAAATTACGCAGAAGAAAGAATTAGTGAACTAGAATACAAGTTATTTAAAATTAGCAATGTAGAGGAAGAAAAAGAAAAAAAGAATGAAAAAGAGCAAAGAAAGCTTACGGAACCTATAGAATACCATCAAGTGTACAAATGTAAGAATTATTGGAGTCCAACAAGAAAAAAGAGGAAAAAATGGGGGCGAAGAGGGCTTATTTAAAGTAATACTAACTGAACACTTCCCAAATATTGGGAGCAATGTGGACATCCAGATTCATGAAGATAAAAAAGATCCAAGCAAGATCAACCCAAAGGAGAATTGTCTGAGATACATCTTCATTACATTGTTAGATGTTAAAGACAACAATAATGTCTTGAAAAAAAGCAAGAAAAAAGAGACTCATCACATACAAGGGAACTTCCATAAGGCTGTCAGTAAACTTCTCAATAGATATCTTGATATCCTAGCAGGAATAGACTGATATATAAAAAGTGCTAAAACAAGCAAAGAAAACCTGACAATGAAAACTATTCTACGCAGCAAAGCTGTCCTTCAGCAATGAAAGAGAGATAAAGACATTCCCAGACAGAGAAACAAAAGCTGAGGGAATTCGTTACCACTAGGCCTGCCATACAAGAAATGCCAAAGAAAGTTATTGAAATTAAAACTACAGGACATTAACTGAAAATGTGAACACACATGAAAGGATAATAAAACTCATTGGTATAGATAAACATATAGTAAAATTCAGAATACTCTAATACTGTAATTGTGATGTGCTATTCATTTTTAACTGATATAGAAGTTAAATGACAGAAGTGCTAAAAATAACTATAATTACAATAATTTGTTAATAAATACAAAAAATACAAGATGTAAAGTGTAATATCAATAGCATGTGTAATACCAATAGCATAAAATAAGTTTTGTATGCAGTCAAATTTACTTTGCTATCAGCTTAAAATAGAGTTATAACTATACATCATTTTATGTAAGCCCCCCTATGATATGAAAAAGACAAAAAACTAGCAGATAGACAAAAGATAAAGAGAGGAAAAAATTAAAGCACATCACTACAAAAATCGAAATGTCAAAAAGAAAGACAGCAAGATTGAAAGAAAGTGACAAAGAAACTATAGAACATTTAATAAACAATTAAGAAAATGTGAATACTAAGTCATTACATCAATAATTACTTTAAATGTAAATGGATTAAATTATCTAATCTAAAAACACAAGCTTTCCAAATAGATAATAAACAAGATCAAACAATATGCTGGCTACAAAAGAATCACTCTAGCCTTAACAATCTACACAGATCAAAAGTAAAGTTATGAAAAACCATATTCCATGCATTTGACAACCAGAAGAGATCAGGCATGGCTATGCTTCTACCAAGAAAATTAGATTTTCAGTCAATACTCTCACAAGAGACAAAGAATATTACTATATGATGATAAAGGGGTCAACTTGTAAAGAAAATAATTATACTTAATTATAAAGAAATTATTATTTATTAATTATAAAGAATAATTACATTTATTATAATTATTGTATAATTAGATTTATTA
>NW_016806392.1:1718515-1775017 GCF_001698545.2 Rhinopithecus bieti | reverse complement strand
TATACAAATATTAATTATAAAGAAAAAATTATACTTAATTATAAAGAAAATATAGCAATTATAAATATATATACACCCAACATTAGAGTACCTAAATAAATAAATGAAATAGTAACAGAACTTAAAAGAGAAACAGATAGGGGACTTTAATATCTCAATTTTAACAATTGATATATCATGAAGAGAGAAAATCAACATGAAAACATCTGACTAAAGTGACATTATAGCCCGAATACACTTAAAAGTCGTTTACAGAATATTATATCCGACAGCAGCAGATATATATTCTTCTAAAGTGTTACAGAATATTCTCCAGAATAGATCATATATTGGGTCACAAATAAAAGTTATAAGAAATTTAAGAGATGGAAACCACCTCAAGTATAGTTTCTGACCACAATAATACAATACTAGAAATCAATACAGGAGGAATTTTGGAAATCTTAGAAATATGTGTAAAGTAAATAGCACAGTTTTGAACAACCAATGGGTAAAAACATAATTCAAAAGAGCTATCAAAATATATCTTCAGACAGACAAAAATAGAAACATCATACCAAAACTGATGTGATGCAGCAAAAGCAATACTGCAAGGGAAATGTAAGGCAATAAAAGCCTACATCAATAATAAGAATAATCTCAAATTAACAACCTACATTTATAACTTAAAAACTAGAAAAATAAAAGCTAACTAAGCACAAAGTCAACAGAAGAACAATTATAATAAAATTAGAGCAGAAATATATTAAATGGAGGCTAGAATGACAATGGAAAAGAAAAATGGAATAAAATAGCTTTTCTTGAAAAGGTTAAAGAAATGAAGAACACTTTAGTTATACTAACCAAGCAAAAAATAGTCTGACTCAAATAAAATTATAAGTAAAAAAGAGACATTACAACTGATATTACAGAAAAACAAAGGATCATAACAGACTGCTGTGAACAATTATTTGTCAACAAACTAGATTATCTAGAAGAAATGGATAAGTTTCTAGAAATAAACAACTTACCAAGACTAAATCATGAAGAAATAAAAAATCTGGATGGAATAATAACTAGCAAGGAAATTGAATCAGTAATAAAAAATCTCCCAACAAAGAAAATCCTAGAAACAGAGAGCTTCACAGCTGAATTCTAGCCAAAATTAAGAAAAAAAAAAAAATTCATTTCAATCCTTCTTAAACTCTTCCAAGACATTGAAGAGGTGGAAATGCTTTCAAACTCTTTTACCCTCTTACCAAATCCTGACATGTATAGTACAAAATAAGGAAATTAAAAGTCAATATCTATGATGAACACAGATGCAAAAAACTAAAGAAAATACAAAATTCAGTAGCTCACTTCAAAGATTACTCATCATGATCAAGTGGGATTTATCCCTGAGGTGCAAGGTTATTTCAAGATACAAATCAATACATGTGACATATCACATTAACAGACTGTAGGATAAAAATCATATAATCATCTCAATAGATGCAGAAAAATCATTTGTGGAAATTAAATATTCTTTTCTGATTACAACTGTCAGCAAATTTGATACAGAAGAATTTGTCTTAACATAATAATGGACATATATGACAAGGCCACAGCCAGCATCATACTTCATGATGAAAGCTGAAAGGTTTTCCTTTAAGATTAAGAAGAAGGCAAGGAAATTCACTCTTACAGCTTCTATTCAACATGGTATTGGAAGTCCTAGCTTGAAAGATTAAGCAAGAAATGGAAATAAAATGTATCCAAATAGGAAGACAAAGTTAAACTGTCTCTGAAGATGCAATAATCTTATATAGGGAAAACCCTAAAGACTCCACCAAAAAACTGTTAGAACTAATGACAAAGTTTAGTAAAATTTGACAATGCAAAATCAGCATACAAAAATCAGTTGCATTTCTTTACATTAACAATAAATTATTGAAAAAATAAATTAAGAAAACAATCCCATTTATAATAGTATTGAATATTATGAAATATTTAAAATGAATTTAACTAAGGAAGTGAGAAAACTGTACTTAAAACTAGAAAATATTGATAAAACAAATTGAAAAAACAAATAAATAAAGATCCCATGTACACAGATTAGATTAAGAATGTTAAAATATCCATAATTCCTAATTTGTAGATTCAGTGCAGTCTCTATCAAAATTCCAATGACATTTTCACAGAAATAGAAAAAAAAAATCATAAAATTTGCGTTGGACCTCAGTCAAAGCAATTTTAAGAAAATATAACAAAGTTGTTGGGATGACACTCCCTAATCTCAAACTATACTGCAAAACTATAGTAATCAAAACAGTGTGGTAGGGGCACAAGGGCAGACATATAGACAAGTGAAAGAGAATAGAGAACCCAGAAATAAACCCATGCATATATAGTAAACTAATCTTTGAAAATGATGCTGCAAATACACAATGAAGAAAGCCTCTTCAATAAATAGTTTTGAAAAATGGATGTCCATATGGAAAAGAATAAATTTAGACCCTTGTCTTAAACCATATATAAACATTAACCTGAAATGGATTAAAGACTTAAATGTCAGATCATAAACTGTGAAACTTTCGGGGAAAAAATAGGAGAAAATTTCTTTGCCATTGGTCTTGGTAATAATTTTTTAGTATATGACACAAATAGCACAGGAAACAATAGCAAAAATAAACAAGTTAGTTACTTTCAGGATACAACTGGGTTACAGGCATTGGATAAATGCTTCTATTCCAACTGGGATAAATTGGCCAACTAAGGCTCTACAGGGTCCATGCAAGTCTGAAACCCAGAGGGCAGTCATTAAATCTTAAAGCTCAGAAATAATCTCCTCTGATTCCATGTCTCACATCCAGGGCACGTTGATGCAATAGGTAGGCTCCCAAGCCTTTAGCAGCTCTGTCTCTGTGGCTGTGAAGGGTACAGCACCCACAGCTGTTTCATGGGCTGATGTTGAGTGCTTGCAGCTTTTTCAGATGCATGGTGCAAGCTGTTGGTGGATCTACTATTCTGGGGTCTGGAGAATAGTGTCCCTCTTCTCACAGCTCCACTAGGCAATACCCCAGTGGGGACTATGTTTGGGGTCTCCAACCCCACATTTCCCCCCCGCACCACCCTAGTAGAGGTTCTCCAAGAGGGCTCCACCTCTGCAGTAGACTTCTACCTGGACCTCCAGGTCTTTCCATACATCCTCTGAAATCCAAGCATGGGTTTCCAAGCCTCAACTCTTGCCTTCTGCATACCCGCAGGGCCAATACCACATGGAAGCTGCCAGAGCTTTGGGCTTGCACCTTCTGAAGCAATGGCCTGAGCTAGATACCTTGGCCCCCTTTAGCCATGGCTGGAACTGGAGCAACTGGGACACAGAGTGCCATGTTTCAAGGCTGCAAAGAGCAACAGGACTCTGGACCCAGCCTGCAAAACCATT
The DNA here is from genome assembly GCF_001698545.2 of Rhinopithecus bieti. NCBI lineage: Eukaryota > Metazoa > Chordata > Mammalia > Primates > Cercopithecidae > Rhinopithecus > Rhinopithecus bieti. The sequence continues at coordinate 1,771,611 of NW_016806392.1, read as the reverse complement.
GTTCCCTCCTAGGCCTCCAGGCCTGTTATGGGAAAGAGTGTTGCAAAGATCTCTGAAATGCACTGGAGACATTTTCCCCTTTGTCATGGCTATTAACATTTAACTCCTCATTTACTTATGCAGGTTTCTGCAGGAGGCTTGAATTTCTCTTCAGAAAATGGGTTTTTCTTTTCTGTCACACATTCAGGCTGCAAATTTTCCAAACGTTTATGCTCTACTTCCCTTTTAACCATAAGTTCCAATTTCAGACATCTCTCTGTGAATGCATATGACTATATGCTGTTATGAGCAGCCAGGGCACATTTTGAATGCTTTGCTGCTCAAAGATTTCTTCTGCCAGACACCCTAAATCATCTCTCTCAAGTTCAAAGTTCCACAGATTCCTAGAGCAGGGACACAATGCCACCAATCTCTTTGCTAAAGCATAGCAAGAGTGACCCTTACTTCAGTTCTCAGTAAGTTCCTCATTTCCATCTGAAACTACATCAACCTGGACTTCATCGTCCTTATCACTATTATCACTAGTAGCATTTGGTCACAATCATTCAACAAGTCTCTAGGAAGTTTCAAACTTTCCCACATCTTTGTTTCTTTTTCTGAGCCCTACAAACCCTTCCAATCTCTTCCCATTACTCAGTTTCACAGTTTCTTTCACATTTTCAGGTATCTTTATAGCAGTGCCACACTCCCCTGGTACCAATTTTCTGTGTTAGTCCATTTTTACACTGCTATAAAGAACTACCTGAGCTGGGTAATTTATGAAGAAAAGAAATTTAATTCACTCACAGTTCCACAGGCTTTCCAGGAAGCATAACTTGGAGGCCTCACAAAACTTGCAATCATGGTGGAAGGTGAGGAGAGGCAAGTACCTTCTCCATATGGCATCAGGAGAGAGAGAGAGTGAAGCAAGAACCAGATCTTGTGAGAACTCACTCACTATCAGGAGAACAGCAAGGCTGAAGTCTGTCCCCGTAATCCAATCACCTCCCACTTGGCCCCTCCTCCAACTTGACATGAGATCTGGGCAGGGACACAAATCCAAAACATGTCAGTCTTGGTAATAACTTATTTCGCGTATAACACCAAAAGCACAGGAAACAAAAGCAAAAATAAATAGGTTTACATTAAACTACAGAGCTTTCATAGAGCTAAAGAAACGAACAAAATTAAAAGACAACCTAAGATATGGGAGAAAATATTTGCAAACCATATATCTGACAAGGGGTTAATATCCAAAATACATAAGGAACTCACACAACTTTGTAACAAAATAATAATAATAATAAAATTTAAAAATGAGCAAAGGTCCTGAATAGACAGTTTCCCAAAGAAGGCAAATAAATGATCTGGTATATGAAAAAGGTACTAAATATCACTAATCATTAGGAATGTGCAAATCAAACAAGATATCACTTCATACTTGTTAGGATGGCTATTATCCAAATGAGAAGAGATAAGTGTTAGCAAAAGTGTGGATAGAAGGGATCCTTGTACACTTCTGGTAGTAAAGTAAATTGGTACATCCATTATGAAACAGTATGGACTCTGCTGACAATTTTTAAAATAGGACTACTATATGATCAAGCAATGAAAAAAAAATGAAATCTATACCTTCAAAAGGTGTGATATAGTTTCAGTCTGTGTCCCTAACCAAATTTCATGTTGTAGCTTCCATAATTCCCATATGTTGTGAGAGGGACCTGGTGGAAGATGACTGAATTATGGGGGCAGGTTTTTCCCGTGCTGTACTCATGATAGTGAATGGGTCTCAGGAGATCTCATGGTTTTAAAAGCATGAGTTGCCCAACACAAACTCTCTCTTTCCCAGCTGCCATCCACGTAAGGTGTAACTTGCTCCTCCTTGCCTTCTATCGTGATTGTGAGGCCTCCCGAGCCACAAGGAACTGTGAGTCCAATTAAACCTCTTTCTTTTGTACATTGCCCAGTCTCGGGTATGTCTTTATAAGCAGCATGAAAATGAACTAGTACAAGGAATCTGCACCCTCATGTTCATTGCAGCATTGTTCACAATAGCCAAAATATTAAAACAAGTGAAGTGGCCATAGGTGGATGAGTGAAGAAAGTAAATGTAATCTATATGTATGTGCGCACGCACACACACACACACACACACACACACAGAGAAAAAGAGAGAGAGGAGAGAGAAAGAAAGGGAGATAAAATGGGATACTATTCAGCCATAAAAGAAATCTGGTCATCTGCGACAACATGGATGAAACTAGAGGACGTTACACCTAGTAAAATATGACAGATACAGAAATACAAATATAACATGGTCTCACTTATTTGTGGTACCTAAGAAAGTCAAACTTACAAAAGCAAAAGTAGAACAATAGCTTCCAGGGACTGAAGGGGGTAGGGGGAATGGAGAGATGTTAATCAAAGGCACAAAATTTTACTTACACAATGAATAAGTTCTAGGGATATAATGTCCAGTATGGGTGGTGATGGATGTGTTAATTAATTTGATTGTGGTATTCAATATACTATATATATATGTGTGTGTGTATATATATATCAAAGCATTGCATTGTATACTTTGAATATATACAATACTATTTGTAAATTAAATATTTTTACAAATATTTGCAAAAATAGTTTAAAATATATTTAATAAGTATATTAAATCTATAATATATTTACATATATTAAATCAGTACGTTAAATCTAGATGAGGATAGATAAATGAAAATTATATAATTAATACTATTTACATCTCTGCAGTTTTCAAATTACATAAAGGAACATACATTCTCATATAAGGGCTGAATGGAAATTAATATAAATAGTAGCTTCCACTAGAAAATGGGATTTGAGAATTCTATTAAGAGCTTCAAGAGGATCCACATTCTTATAGTAGTACATGTGGGGTTTTGAGCACACAAACTCTATCAGCAAAATGTGTGCCATGGCTTAAAGAGAAATATCTGACATATGAAATAGAACTCTTTAGACTTTGTAACACATCTGTCAAATCACCTTATTTGCTGTTAAAGATTTTCTTTGGTTCTATAAAAGAACAGGAAGGGAAATGTCACTTTAGCTTTTGAGAGAGGGAGAGAGAAAAAGAGAGAGGGAAAGAAAAGTCTTACATGAGATCAATTGCCACTATAACCATTCAGATATATTTATCGTGTAAAAGGTGGATTTGTATTGATTTCCTATGAAAGCTGTGAAAGTATGATTCAATTTTTAATGATACTGTGAATTATGTATTACTGTCAGGCTCTTTTTAGGTGATCGCACTGAAACAAAATGGAGATATTTTAAACCATTCAACATAACATCTCACTTCTCNAAAGTCTTACATGAGATCAATTGCCACTATAACCATTCAGATATATTTATCGTGTAAAAGGTGGATTTGTATTGATTTCCTATGAAAGCTGTGAAAGTATGATTCAATTTTAATGATACTGTGAATTATGTATTACTGTCAGGCTCTTTTTAGGTGATCGCACTGAAACAAAATGGAGATATTTTAAACCATTCAACATAACATCTCACTTCTCCAAAATTAAATTACTTATTCTGAAGTTACTGCAATGATATGTTTTATTTTCATTTTTAGACTTCATTTTATCATGAATCTTTTCAAGTTTATCTCTTGAGATTACTACATCAAAATCCAGCAATCATACCAAGAAATGATGAGGAGTCAAGTCAGTCCAAATTAGTGGAAAAGCAGATTTTATACATTTTAAAAGAAATATATTTTTCTGGTTTGGAGCCAAAGTAAAGCTATCCTCATGTAATTCATTTGATGATTTTGAAAAATGGTGAGACTTCTAGGTCAGGTAATAGAAACAGATTTCTGCCAGTTATGCTTACATAGGTGTTTAGGTTTTCTCATAGATGGGCTAGAATTTCACTTCCTGCTGTATGTATAGTACTCAGTTCTGTGCTTGACTTCAGGGATCAGCAGGTAGCACTTTTTTTTTTTTTTTTTTTTTTAAAAAAAAAAAACTCCTTTAGCCAGGAAAATAACAGGACCTGTAAAAGTAGAAAGGGAAGTTATAATTCTAGATAATACTCGTGAGATATTCTACTAAAAGTAGATTGTCTAAAGGAAGAGTTCATTTCATGTTGAACAGGCTCATACAAGTGCTTGCCTGAAGGTCTACCATAAGACATGTGCTGAATTCTATACTCTGAAAGGCCATCTTGTGAATACCCACAAAACAGATTTATGTTACTTTATGCTCTCTCATCACTGACCAGCAGGATAGATAAAAACACACAATAGTGACTGATGTGTCCCAAACTTTCTTGGTAGGTAACAAATAAATGAAACACGAAAATCAGACGGAGAAGTCAGACCATTTTCTTTGAACGCGTGTGCTCAATAGAGCAGGAAGGAGAAAAGTTGCATTTGAAAATTATTTATATTAATGCAAGTGAAAAATGTCTCAGACTTGAGGACTTATTTAACACTCTACATAAAGTTATTTTTTTCCTGAATCCCAACTGAGTGTTTTCTTTTTATCTTCTATACACCATATGCTAAGTATTTGAGAAAAAGAAGAAGCTACTTGATTACACTATACTTTTTATTACAGCTTACAATTGAAAATTGTAATCCCTCCTCCCACCCTCCACTCTCTGATGAGTCCCAGTGTGTGTTGTGCCCTTCTATGTGTCCATCTGTTGTCATCATTTAGCTTCCACTTAAAAATGAAAACATGTGGTATTTGGTTTTCTGTTCCTGCAATAATTTGCTAAGGATAATGGTCTTCAACTCCATTCATGTCCCTGCAAAGGACATGATCTTGTTCTTTTTTTATGGCTACATAGTGTTCCATGGTGTATATATACCACATTTTCTTTATCCAGTCTATCATTGATGGATATTTAGGTTGATTCCATGTATTTGCTATTGTGCATAGTGCTGCAATGAACATATGCTTGCATGTGTCTTTATAACAGAATGATTTACATCCTTTGGGTATACACCCAGTAATGGTATTGCTAGGTCGAATGTTATTTCTGTCTTTGGGTCTTTGAGGACACTGTCTTCCACAATGGTTGCACTAATTTACACTCCTACCAACAGTGTGTAAGCATTCATTTTTCTTCACAACCTCACCAGCATCTGTTATTTTTTGACTTTTTAATAATAGCCATTCTGACTGCTGTAAGATGATATCTCATTTTCATTTTGTTTTGCATTTGTCTAATGATCAGTGATATTGAGCATTTTTTATGATTATCGGCCACATGTATGTCTTCTTTTGAAAAGTATCTATTCATGTGCTTTGTCCGCTTTTTTATGGATTTGTATTTTTCTTGTAAATTTAACTTCCCTATAGATGCTGGATATAAGACCTTTGTTGGATGCATAGCTTGCAAAAATTTTCTCCCATTCTGTAGGTTGTCTGTTCACTGCAATGAACATTTACTTTGCTGTACAGAAGCTCTTTAGTTTAATTAGATCCCATTTGTCAATTTTACTTTTTTGCAATTGCATTGGCATCTTCCTCATGAAATCTTTGCTCATGCCTGTGTCTTGAATGGTATTGCCTAGATTGTCTTCCAGGGTTTTTATAGTTTGAGTTTTAAATTTAAGTCTTTAATCCATCTTGAGTGAAATTTTGTATTTTGTCTAAGGAAGGGGTCCAGTTTCAATCTTCTTTATGTGGCTTGTGAGTATATCACAAGTTCATTTCAGAGAGGTACACTCTGACAAATTTCTCTCTCTTTCTACCTTTTCCAGAAAGCTACTTGAGATATACTTCTCCCCAAATCAGGAAATATATAGAGAAATGTATAGACATGCTAAAGAACATGAAAATGGAAGATTCAACTTAGGAGATGAGAAAGGAAATGCCAGGGGAGACAATGAAAGAGGAATATAGGCAGGGAATTGCACCAAGCAGAGAGGACAACCGGTCCATTGGGAGCAGTGAAATTCAGAAGACAGGCTAAGAGTTTTCATCACAACCTCTGTCTTGGTGCTATGTTTTTAACATGGTAGAACTACTGGAGGATATGCTTCACCCAAACAATAGAGTAAGTCAAAGAAGAGAAGTCCTGGTATACAAGAAATAAGCATTCAACTTAGGATGATGGTAAAGGTCGACAACAGGGCAACATGCCTAGGCAATGCAGGGTATTAAAGACCTCCAGTAGTAAGACCTGCAAAGAAAATTTGAATTTATAGTTTACTGAACTTTATTACTTTTTGGAAAATGGCACTGATAATATCATAAAAAGTACAAACTGATCTAGTAAACACACAAAGAATCCAAGCAAATAAAAACAAACAAGAGGCCAGGCACAGTGGCTCATACTTGTAATCCCAGCACTTTAAGAGGCTGAGGTGACGGGATTACTTGAGCCCAAAAGTACAAGACCAGCCTGGGCAACATAGTGAGATTCTGTCTCTACTAAACAAACAAGGAATCCCAAATTTCAGAACTAATTGAAAAGGGTAAATGTGATCATTTTATGAGATGGTAATAATTTAAATACCATGAACCCTAATGTTGCTTTAACCCCAAATTTTAACAAGATTATAAGAAGAGAATGAGGAACATAAAATAAACAGGTTAACAACATAATAAATGTAAATCCTCATCTATCGTAACAGGAAGCCCATAGTATCTAAAATTGATGAGTTCGATATCAGCAATTTATTCACATGTTGAGAACTATGGAAACTAAACAATAAAAAAACACAACTGCTTGGTTTTGGAGAGGGAGACTGGTCGGAGAGGGAAGTGATGCAGCAGACAGTCATTTAGTTTTAATCCTTTTAGTTTACTACTCAACTTTTTATGCTATTGTGTATGTGTTGCTTTGATAAAATAGAATTCAATTAAAATAATATTCACAATGCAGATTTTAAGCCTCTTAGGTATTATGAGGCTGACTTCTCTATGTAACGTCCATCTGTTTCACTAATGTCCACTTTTTTCCACTTTGACTCTTGTGCAGAAATATGATCCTCATACATAGAATAGGTCTATATTCTACATTCAATTATGCTGCTCAGCAGGTCCAATCCCATATATAGATTCAGCAGAAAACAGAGGATGAGGCATTATTGACGAAATCTATAAAGAAGGAAATTCTGTCTTTTCTCTGCAAAAAAAGAAGCTGCCTAGCAACCATTATCCTGCACACTGAGGAGAGACTAGACTACAAATTTATTTCCATTTCTCTACCTATTAGGAGATTCAACTTAACAAAATAAAACTTACATCCCTGATTAGTTTGGAATCATTTTAGTACTATCAAATCTACCTTTCTTATGAATCAACATTATAGAAAAAAATAAAAAATGCATTTAAGGAGAAACAAGTGCATTAAATTTCCTGCAATGTGCAAACATTATTTTTCTTTCTAACTGGTTAAATAGTTTTAAAATAATATGTGCAAAATGAATGCCAAACAGTAAGATGATGATGTAAAGCATTCAGGGTTTGAGAATTGGAGTTGAGTGAGTTCCATTATGTTTCATTGCATTATTCTTTCCACTTGAGTAAATGTACTGTATCCGATTTGGACTTAGTCATGCTGTAGTTTGCCTGTCAGAAAATTTGCATTTCTGTGATCAAAATGAAAGTTGCGTTTGAGATTTATTGGAAAAGTGGGTGTAGAAAAGGCTTTAAGTGCTTCTGAGATCATTTCTCTTTTATGATGATTTGTAAAGAGCTTTGGAAAGAAGGTGCAAAGCTTCTAGGAGTGTTAGGAGCAAAGCTCTAGTCGTGGTGGGTGTGAGACTTGTTATCCATCAGTACACACTCCATTAACTCTTTACCCGGAATGAATCATGAGTGCTTTTCTTTGGTATAAAAATGAAGGGATAACAAGAGCAAGAATCTTTTATTTTCTTCACTCTCTCAACTTTGGGCATCTAACAACCAATAAAAATGCATTAAACAATTAAATATCTCCCAATGCTTTTACTTAAGTTATAAAGTCAACAGCAATTTATGTAGGAAATCAAGCTCCTCTCCCCTCCAACAGCTGTAGTAAGCCAGATCACAATGAGTGCAGGGATAAAACACTTTACGGTTTGCCTGTCCAAAGTCTTTGGATAGGTATTTTTCTTTCAATGAATCCAAAGAACAGCAACAGTTCATTCTGCCTCTAAAAATTATCTGGATTTGGGCGGTAGTGAATTCCTATTTTGCATTAAAAATATCTTCTGTCTCCTATCATCACCCTCAAAATTCATATTGTAAGCCTATTGTGAAAATGCTGTAAGACTTCATATAATAGCATGCACTGTGTATGAACTATAAACAGTCATTGTTAATGATAATATGAGCTCCAAAAGTCCCAGTTCTTTTTCTGGGACCTTGAGGGCAATTGTGATGCCAGTACTTTTGGTCTGCTAGCTATGAATCATTATAGCAAATAAGCTGGGAAAATGTGGAGATGCGTTCTTTTGTCAGAGCAAGAATATATAAGCAACTTCTGTTTCATGAAACTGGTTGACTGTTCAGACCACGGTGGAAGTCGTCCCTCTGGGAGGGAGGAAAATGAATACCAGCTGGAATATTTAAGACTTGCCCTAGCTTTTCATTTCCAATAAGAGGATAAAATTACTTTCCCTTTGGCAGGAACAACATTCTCTAAGCTAGTTACTGCTGAAGGTTTTGTTCTTCCGAGATTCTTTCGTGCTTTTGTGCAGCAAGCAACAGGCTCCATATTAAATTGTGACCTTCAGTCTAAGAGGAATAAATGCACCTCCCCTGCAACCCTGCCTTCTTCCCCCCAAATTCTGCTCACCTCAGTGGGGATCCACAATAATAAATCACTCTGTGCTCAAGACTGCCAGGGTGAACAATACATCACAATAATTCTCCTACTGTTTAGAAAGTTCTCAATTCTTAGGAGATTTTTAATCACAGTGGAAACACAAGGGTGCTAATGAGGTCTATAAATTAAGTTAAAGCAGGGTAATTATGTCCTATGTTGCAATAAAGGCTGGGGTGGCCAATATCATTAAGGCAAATTAAACACTTTCTTCGATTGTGAAGATAAATTGAATAAAAATATTACTGTAAACAAGGGGCTCTTTTGTTATGTACACATTAATTATGAAGTGGAAGCCGGAAACGCTGCCCAGGCTTAACCTGAGCCTATCCATGGCTGAGATTCTTAAGACACGTGAGCAGCTGTGTAGCACAGGGAGGAAAGGAGGGGCAGCATTTACACCAGGACTGCACCCCAGACTCCAGTCTAGCAGAATACAATCACCTCGTCTTGCTCAGTCACCATGCCTGCATCTTTTTCAGATGAGCATATTTACTTTGTAGCTTTCTTACTTGAGATTATGATGAGCATGTGGCACAGATATTCTAGCATGTTAATAAATGAAGTAAACAAAATAAAAAAGAAACAAGAAAAGGCTTGAAGATGCTCTCTCCCCAAGTAATTATTTAATCACTTTAAATATTATTTACTGTAAATATGATACAAATGGTGAATATGACAAAATCTTCCCAATATTTCATATTTTGGATGTATTGATAATATGCTAAGATTGTTCTATTGCTTTATACCAATGGTTTCCTTGAATAAAACAACCCTACAAATCAAGTACTATTATTTTCAACACACAGAAATGGAGACTGAGGCATAGACTAATTGCATAACTTGTCAAAATTGTAACTAATGCTGCAGCATGCATTTAGATTCAAACATAAAACTTTTTCATTCCAAAGCGTATATTCATAATCATTGCAGAACATGGCTTATCAATCACATCCCACCACGTGAAAGAAAGCCCCTTACTGTACTGGAGCAAGAGTAAGCGACAAGAGAGGAAAAGGGACAGCCTACAATCTCTGATGAAAACCAGAAATTAAAACCACAGAAGTTGTTTAAGTATCAAGCAACAATATGCTGAGAAAGCCAGTTAATCAAACAGGGTTGGGAAAGATTTTTTTGTATGAAGGACAAAAGTATTAGTATTCTCTTTTCTATTTCTGCAATGCTTTTGAATGCAATGTAGAGAGAGGCAGTTAAGTGAAGTTAGTAAGAAGACCAACTAAACAGTGCCAGGATTCCAGTTCTACTTCCCTTTTCACAACTGTGAGGTGTTAGGCACACTAGTAAATCTTAGTCTTCTTTCTTCATATGTAAACTGGATACAATTTTGATACTCCACAAGATGGTCTGAAATTTCAATTAGTTAATAGATGTAAGGCACTCAGAAGGCAGTGTACATATGCCTGTTATATTTGCATTAGATGTTTTAATTTTTGAGAATCCTACAGGAACATTTTTTTTCTCGTAGGGCTCTGAAGAATTTCAATGCTTTTCCTAAAATCATTTTTTTTCTGTATTTTATTTCATTATAAATGGTGGAATGTCCATATCTCCCTCCTTTTTTGGCTATAAATATTAAAGACAAATTTGTGCTCAACCCATATGAGTTGTGGGGGCTCATACTTGAGGGCCATCTGGCAGTATTTCTCACAGGACAACATAGAGGAACGGAACAGACATAACTATCCTATGAATGGGAGGTGCCCTTTCCCTGGTTTACTCACCTCCTGCATCCATTTGGAGTCTGCACACTGAACTGAGGAGGGTCTGTCCACATAGACAGTGACCTACTTCTCCCTTCTTTCAATGGAAATTTTCAAATTAAATATCAAGCATTTCAGATGAGAGATATGCAATTTTGTACAGGTCTTATTTTCTCTACACTTGTTCCGTTGTATTTCCTCATCAACCTCTCAACCTCTCATCTATGCTATTGTATTATTCAGCATTCTACAGAACCAGAGAATATAAATACAGATCTGGCCGGGGGCGGTGGCTCAAGCCTGTAATCCCAGCACTTTGGGAGGCCGAGACGGGCGGATCACAAGGTCAGGAGATCGAGACCATCTTGGCTAACACGGTGAAACCCCGTCTCTACTAAAAAATACAAAAAAACTAGCCGGGCGAGGTGGCGGGCGCCTGTAGTCCCAGCTACTGGGAGGCTGAGGCAGGAGAATGGCGTAAACCTGGGAGGCGGAGCTTGCAGTGAGCTGAGATACGGCCACTGCACTCCAGCCTGCGTGACAGAGCGAGACTCCGTCTCAAAACTAACTAACTAACTAACTAACTAAATAAATAAATAAATACTGATCTATAGAAAGAGATTTATTATGAGCAATTGGCTCACACTTTTATGGAGACTGAAAAGTCCCACTATGCACTGTCCGCAAGCAGGAGGCCCAGAAAAGTGGATGTTACAGTAATAGTCCAAGCCCAAAGGTCTGAGGACCAGAGGAGCTGATGTTCAATGACAGGAGAAGCTGGATAGCCCAGATCAAGCAAAGAGGAAATGTGCCCTTCTCCTTGCTTTTTGTTCCCCTCAGTCCCTCAAACGATTGAATCTTGCCTGCCCATGCTGGGGAGGGCAATCCTCTTCACTCTATCTACTGATTCAAATTTTCATTTATTCCTGAAATATCCTCAGAGAAACACCCATGAAGTATGTTTTATCAGCTATCTGGGCATCCCTTAGCCCAGTCATGTGGACACCTAAAATTAGTCTCCATAGTCTCCCTCGAATCAACATGACAATGTAAGCTACATGAGGGAAAGGGTTATTTCTACTTTGTTTAGTGCTGTATCTCTACATCCTAGAAAGACTTCTCACACATAGGCTTTTAATAAATAGTTACTAAATTAATGAATGTTTAATAATTATGTATTTTTACAACCTCCCTTAAATAATTTTTTGAATAAGATGAGATATAAATATCTAAATAAGTAATATACTGCTGTGCACATAACAGCAAACATTCTATATAGTTGGCATGCTCCCCATTTCCTCCCTTATACACACATACACCTGTATATACCTAGGAACTGTTAACTCCAAGTAGAAAAATAATAATTAGGTCACAACTTTATATCTGGGTATTATTAAGGTATTAATGAGAAGCCTAAATAATATAAATTAATAATATATGACATTTAAATCAACATAGAGAATAAGCTTTTTAATGTTTTAAGCTTAATCTATACATGAGAAAATTGAATGACATATAGATTTGATTCTCAAAGAAAATGAAAGTATTCACTATGTTGTCCTTGCTTTTAGTGAGAGTCTCAGGCCATGTAAATTAAGAGAAAATAATCTCTTCTCTCTCACTCATGAATAACCAGGTTCATGGAGCTTCACTGCCCACTGGTCCCATACCAGAATAAGACAATCACTCATGATATAGCTACTGGGGTTGTGAGAAATATCTTAGAAGATCCAAGTTTTAATTAACACTATTATAAGTTGATGATTTCAGGTATTTATTATTTGTTCATTCATATTAATTTTTAAGTTCTTATTTCATTTTTTCCCTATCAGTGCTTATGGAATACCAGCATCCAATCTCTCTGTCTGCTCCTCAGGACTGGAATCTGGTGAGGAGGAGTGACAACACGGACAGCCCAGCCCGAAGACATGCAGCAGAGGCGTCACCAAGGCTCCCTGCTCCTCCAGTTGATATAAAACAGCTCTCAACATTCTGTGTTTCTTTTCTCTGCTTTTTCCTGCCCACATCCTCACATACTAAGTGTTTGAATGCAAGGGGAAACGGAGAAAATTACATCTGAGGTGTATTTTAGTCCATGCTGGGGCAGGGCAGGGGTGCAGAAGTGTATTTCTCTACTGCATCCTTCATCCAGCAGAGTTGGGCAAGGATTCTTCTGGAGTTTAAGGCAAGATTCCTCGCTCACATGTTTTTAATTGTATCCTTTCCTGCGCTTGCCCTAAGATCATATATTTCCCCTAGGGAATGGGTATAGAGGACGGGTGGGCTAGGGCTGGACTTTGGCTTCTGATAACTTGTGTTCTCTTCAATTTCTGTAATCTTTATTTCCTGGCCTTTCCCAGTATTCTTCTTAAGTACTGATTTGATATTACCCTCATTATTCACTTTTTCCATTTGAATGCTTTTATTTCTTCTGACAATTTTTTATTTTATGCCAAATGTAAAAGATGTAATAAATTTAAGAGATCTCCAAATACGAGTGAAATCAATTCCTTTCCAAGAGCATTGTCAGGCTATGGGTTTACATGCATTTTGCAAAGTGTTTGGCCAGGTTTCATTATGTTTTCTTGCATAAAATGGGAATCAGTGGGGTAGAAAGCAGTGTCTCTGGAAGAGCCCAAGGCTCTCTCCTTTGCTCTTTTGAATTGAGCACCTTCATTAAGTTCCAGAGACATAGTGATTAGATTAGAGGCCATCATTAGAGTTTTAGATTGCAATTCATGAAACAAATTATGTTGGCATACAGTTACAATAAGGCAGGTTTAACAAGATGAACATTAAATCTTATAAACTACCTTAAGGTTTAGGTGGTAGCTACATCCACAATTCTATCTCAGTTTTTAAAACAAATTCCACTGACTGGGTGCGGTGGCTCCTGCCTGTAATCCCAGCACTTCGGGAGGCTGAGGTGGGTGGATCACGAAGTCTGGAGATCAAGACCATCCTGGCTAACAAGGTGAAACCTCGTCTCTACTAAAAAAATACAAAAGTTAGCTGGGCTTTGTGGCGGGTGCCTGTAGTCCCAGCTACTCGCTACTCGGGAGGCTGAGGCAGGAGAATGGTGTGAACCCAGGAGGCGGAGCTTGCAGTGAGCCAAGATCATGCCACTGCACTCCAGCCTAGGCAACAGAGAGACACTTCGTCATAAAAATTAATAAAATAAAATAAAATAAAATAAAAAATAAATAAATTCCACCATTTATTATTATTTATACAGATTTAAGAGGATGTATGAAGAATTATGAACCCACTATATTTTCTCAAAATATTGGGTTAAGACCCTCACACAAAACTATGGGAAAGAAATCTGTACTCCCATTGACTAATGTAATCAGGATGCACCATCCAAAACACGGAAATGGATTTTCACCCTCTCCTCTGCCTCAGTCACACCTTTCCTGTGGCACACCTATGTTTTCTAGTCAAAGGCCACCAGGAACACACTTGAGGTTGAATAACGTGGGTTTGTTATTTGTTACAGCAAAGGAAAACACACATCCATGGGAAATGTAGAGAATTTCTGTAGGAGGATGATAGCAAGAACTTATTAACTGTAGTCACCATGCTGTCCAATATATCACTGAAACTTATACCTGTCTATCTGAAAGTCTGTACCCTTTGACTAACATCTCCCTTTATCCAACCTAGACCCTCCCAGCCTCTGGCAATCACTATTCTACTCTCTACTTCTATGATTTCAACTCTTTTAGATTCCACATGTAAATGACATCACATAGTGTTTGTATTTCTGTGCCTGTCTTATTTCTCTTAGCATAATGTCCTCCAGGTTCACCCATGTTGTCAAAAATGACAGGATTTCCTTCTCTTTTAAGGCTGAATAATATTCCATTTAGTATCTGTACCACATTTTCATCCATTTATTTGTTGATGGACCTCAGTTTGCTTCTATATCTTGACTACTGTGAATAATGCTGCAATAAACATGGGAAAGCTGGTATCTCTTTGACATACTGATAAACGAGAAATGAGATTGCTGGAACATATGTTAATTCTATTTTCAGGTTTTTTTTTGGGGAAACTTCATACTGCTTTTCATAAAGGAAGAAGGTGAGTAACCCCCTATTTCAAAGACTGCAAATCCATTAAGAAAGTGGAATTAGGTTTAGAACATGGGTTTCCATCAGTGACCTCAGCATGTGTACTGAAATAGAAGATGACATGTGATTAGTGTTGGTTTAAGATAAAATGAGAGAAGATAATTTGGAAATGAAGAACAAGCAATTTTACTACAAAATGTAGGGAGGAATAGGGTAGTTAGTATCTGGGATGAAAGTTTTTTTTTTCTTTAATAACATTTCTGTATGCTAAAAATATTCCAATAGAGGGAGACATATTTATTATTTCAGGAAAAACTGGAGTTAGTAGAAAAGTTAACCTGACTAGATGAGGGGTGGCCTCTGGAAAGTCAGCAGGGCAACTGCGTCTAGATGAGCATCTGCAGAGCTCAGGGGGTAAGGCAGGAGATGGAGAGTCCACGGCTGCCAGGCTGTGAGTGGGCAGCAAGAAGGCGGGTCCTGCATGGCTCTGGGCTGGTGGTCCTAGCTATCTCAGAGGGGCGGAAAGGAGATCCATCCTCTGAGAGTGATGGGGAGAGGAACTGGGGGTTTGAAGATAGAGGAGAGAGTGAGAAATTGTTCTCCAGGACATGGAAGAATCAATGTACTAGAACACTAATATGATGTAGGATTTAAAATATCAGCTATAGATAAGCTTACATGTCTTTTTTTTTTTTTTAATTATACTTTAATTCTAGGGTAATTGCAATAAACCGTGCAGGATTTGTTACCATATAGTATACTTGTGCCATTGTGTGCATGCACCCATCAACTCGTCAGCACCACAATTCATCGATGGGAATCCTCCCTAACTCATTTTATGAGCCAACATCATCCTGATACCAAAGCCTGGCAGAGACACAACAAAAAAAGAGAATTTTAGACCAATATCCTGATGAAGCATCGGATGTGCAAAAATTCTTCATAAAATACTGGCAAAACGGATTCAGCAGCACATCAAAAAGGCTTATCTAACCATTGATCAAAGTGGGCTTTCCATCCCTGGGATGCAAGGCTGGTTCACATTCCAAAACAATAAACGTAATCCAGCATATTAAACAGAACCAAGACAAGAACCACGTGATTATCATCATGAGATGCAGAAAAGGCTTTTGACAAAATTCAACAGCCACTTTCATGCTTAAAAACGCTCAATAATTCAGGTATGAGGGACACGTACCCTCAAAAATTAATAGAGCTATTAGTGACAAACCCACAGCTAATATCATACTGAATGGGCCAAAAAACTGGAAATTCCCTTTCGAAAACTGGCCACCAAGACAGGGAATGCCCTCTCTCACCACTCCTATTCAAGCTTACATGTCTTAAACATGCACCCAATGCTCAACCATTATCAATAACTGCAAGTATCCTTAATAGACATTTAGTTCCTCTGAACAGAAGCAGTTTCATCAGTTAGTCATTCCCCATTTTCCTTAATGTATCATAAAAATCAGGGCAGGTAGGAAAGTTAGACTCCCTTAGGCAATAAAAGTATGCCCCAAACGAATGCCTTCCTCAGATTACCCTCTCCCTCACAGTTAATTCCTCCATTCTCTTCCTTTCTGATGCATCTTGAAGAAATATCCAGTATTACATATTCCCCTGTGTCATCTTAAATTCTATGTCAATTCATCTCTCAAGCTAATTACGACACCCCTCAGGGCATGTGCACAAGCACAAGGGATGTCATCCCAGCACCTAATGCCATGTCTGATACATGGATGAACATATCTCCTTTTTCTAAAAAAAAGTTTTCTTTATTTATTGGTTTTTCTTCCTGAAGCCAAATGTATGGATTTATTTTATCATTATTAACTATTATTGTTAGGATATTGCCCTTTACAACAAAGTGTTTATGTATTTTTAAATTCCACCCTATCTATTATAGCAGTCATGATAAAATCATCAACTCCAATTGCTCTTTGCAATTTTTCCCTTATACAAGTAGAAATAAATTCATCTTCATAGTATAAATAAAAAACAACCTTAAAGCAAACTTCTCAATTTTTTCTTACTAGTTGCTATTAATCATATCATCAGAAACTTTTAAAATTATTTTCAGCTCACCTATTTTAAGTGGGCTAATATTAGTCTCTTAAACTGAAAGACTATTTTGGCAAAAATCTAAATAACCTATTTCTTTGGCAGTACCATTATATTCTGTTAATACTACTCTGAGTTTTTTAAAAATGAGATTTTACAATTTGCTAAGCAGTACTAGCTCCTGGAATAAACTACTAACATTTCTGTGTATCTCAAAGCCCTATTTCATAGTTCATTCTAGTGAGCATGAGAATTTGAGCCAAGGCCTTTGGCCATTCTTTCCCCTCCAACTCCAAGCCCAGACACAATTATAATCTCCAAAACTAGGAAACAGGAATACTCATGGGCAAGAAATAGAAAAGATTTCTCATAAAGGCGTCTGGACCAAGCTGATAAAGTAAAAATAATAAAAAGGGCTAAGCTAAGAATTACTGCTCACTTTTGTGTGATGAGTAATGTATTTGGAATTTTAAGAAGATTACTGAGCTCTTATTTGTAGCTTCTCCTTGTCTGCTGGCTGAGAATACACTGTTTAGTGGCATCTAGACAAGACCCTGATCTTGGAGAGGCTGAGGAACTATGTAAGATACTGAGAGAAAAAGAAAGTAAATTCCTCCAGCTGTTGGAATCTCCTGCAATTCGGAGTAGTGGCTTGGGGAAGTTGCTGGTGATACTCAGGAAACCATGAAGACACCACAGCCCAGCCATGGTAGTCTGTTCCTTGATGGAAAAGCCTTTTTCTTATTCTATGCAGCAGTATGTCAATGGAAACGAGACACAGCCTTACTAGACTCTTTTCTTGGATCCTGAGCAAAGCAAATGCTGAATGAAACAAAAGGTATACAAAACAAAAGCAGTAACCTCTCGGGTGGCTGTTTCATCCATAGACAACCTCACGGACATGAAGCTAGCCTGCTGGCACTACCCATGTTTCTTTTTTCCCTCCAGATTGCCTGCATGAGGAGTGGGGTATGTAAAACTTTAGCAACCACCTTTCAAGTGAGTGAAGACCAACAGCAATGGGCAAGTTAGTGAAAATCTGAAGGGAAAATCTGCTCGACCTAGTCATGGGAAATAACCTCTTGTTAGTCAAAGATGATAAAACAGAAATGAATAGGGAAATAAACAAATCCAATATGGAGTTATGGAAAGATTTTGCATCATAAAAAGGGAAACGCTTAAAATATAATGTATTAAACTAAAGCAAGGCATTGCTAATATTTGTATTATTAAATCTTAATAAAATTGCAGGAAATACACATAATCAATCAACATCTCCACAAGTCCTCCAACCTGCTGGGTAATTCCCTGTATGGTGTCACAAGAATCTGAGCTCTTTCCCACCTCTTCATAGCCCCAGAAATCAGAGGGGCAAATAAATTTATCTAGTAATTTGCATAGATATTTACATAACTTCTATTATGTGACACTATAAACATACTAGAATTTAATACTTATAAATGACCTCTAACATTCTAAGATATGCAAACAAAATTCAAAATTTGGGCCAACAGAAGTTGTTTAAGTTGAATGTTGTCTTATTGTTGTTGTTTATTTGTTTTACTACAAGATTGACTCTAGAAATACTCTTAATTCCAATATTAATGATTAATAATACATTTGCATTTTTAACTTTCAGATTTCAACATGTATTACACACAAACACACACATGCATATACACTGCACACACACACAAACACACACACACAGTACTCCTAGAGGGTTCATATATCAAAAAATACAAAATCAAAAAATCAAAAAGAAACAAAAAACTAAAATATTGCCAGGGGACCTGGGGCTGTAGGAGGGTCTGTTGCTGTCAATCTGGCATTCTGTCCATTT
Source organism: Rhinopithecus bieti (assembly GCF_001698545.2). Lineage (NCBI taxonomy): Eukaryota > Metazoa > Chordata > Mammalia > Primates > Cercopithecidae > Rhinopithecus > Rhinopithecus bieti. The sequence goes on along the minus strand of NW_016806392.1, from coordinate 1,753,120 downwards.
CACTTAATTTTTTCTGTTCTCCCCATGATAATGTCAGCTCCATGATGATAAGATTATTTTTGTCTGTTTTCTGGCAAAGTAAAGAATGGGCCATTATTATTTACTGAGAATGAATAAAAGTGTGTATTTCTCCACAATTCTCTTCTCTGGTCTGCCCATCGGACGCCACCCACATCGGACCAATCCCATCTACCGTCTGGCATTTGAAGATAGTGAGCACATACATGAAAAAGCTCTCCCACCCTCCTTTCATTCAAATAAATCCTCTGCTTATTTATTTTAATAGAATTTATTTTAAAGATCAACTTTAGATTCACAGCAAAACTGAGTGGAAGGTACACAGAGTTCCCATGCATCTCCTGCCCCACATATGGATAGAATCCCCTGTTATCAACACCATTTTGGTTTCTTTGTCATTGGGCATGGATTTGATTTTTGTACACAGAATGTTCTCTATCTTCTTGTTGTGCTTCAGTCAGTGTTGACCCAAATCTGATAACAAAACACAGTAGAGAAACTGGGAAATGCATGCAACAAATGCATAGGTATATGGAATATAAGTTCCACTCATGCACATTTTATTTAGCAAAACATTTAATGTTTTTTAAAAAGCTATTCAAGATCATCAAGTTTAAAAGTGACTGATATAGATTATGAATTGATCTCTGTTTTTTTCTAGCATAAAGCCCTCTCCTGAAATCTGTACGTGTCCTCCTTTCTAATTTTAGACCCATTCATGCTCTAATTTTCATGATTTGTACAACAAAGATTGTATCTACCTTCCTCTTAGCTTTTAATATTTCAACTAGAAGACAACATGGCTCTTATTGTACATATATGTCTACCATCACACAACCAGCACCTGCCTGATCTCCATATAAAGTAGTAAACTATCACTTCAGTTCCTCTCCTGCATGAGCTTTTCCATTCCACAGAGCCTGAGAGTCCTCCCATCCCTGATTGGCTTCACTTACTGGATGCAAGTCAAGAGACCCTTATAGCAAGTGGATTTTTTTACTTTAAAAATATATGAGCACAGAATATGTTTAGCCAAATAGAGGAAAGAGACAGATCAACCGTCTCAACTTGCAGAGGATGCAAAAATGAACATTCACCACACTGATCTCTTATTGCCTCTTTCAGGAATTTTATTTGTTGGTAGCCTAAGGCAATACACTCGCTGCTGTTTTTATTACTTACTTCAATCAACAACCTGTTTCATTGCACATTATGTAGATCTCAAATTGCACCCCAGATATGGAGCTATGAATGTAACCAGCCCCGGCTGCAGCCTCCGCCTCCGGGCAGACCTGTTCTGAGGATGCCTTGAATGAGGTAGCGCGGGCCCTCAGGAATTGCTTGTGTTCTCAAGGTTTTCTTGGGAAGTTTCACATTTTTATATCAGCTTACAGAGTTTTTTTGGAAGCACTGGGAACAGTCAGACACAGTGCTGAGCCACATGTTAACCCCTCACTTTTAGAAACAAATAAGCTTAACATTCAAGAAGGTCTCTGTGCAATGTTCCACATGTCTGCATCACATGTTGCCTGTTATTGCCAGACCTGACAGGTGGGTCACAGGGCTGCTTCCCATCAAGTTATACAAGGTTTAAAGGGATTTTTACATAATGCCAAAACATGTAGTTTTTTATTGGATCAAACCCTGATGATTACATTTGCAATTTAATTAAGGCGGGCTTATTTTTAGAGTTTGCTTTGAAAGACTGGTGGGAAGGGAGGTATATTATTTCCTCTTACCACACAGGAAACAGCAACAAATCAAAGTCATTAAGAGAAGGACAGATAGGTGAATAATTCTAGAATTAAATACAACACAGCATTTTTACCCTTCCTTCTCTCCTTCTCATGAATAATTTAGGCTTTGCTCGACAACGGAAAACGGGAGAGAGGCTTAACAGGACACTGGATAGGACAAATGGTGAAGCTGTGTTTCTTTCTGAAAAAAATTTTCCTCTCCCCTTTTAGAAGCCTGGCCCTACTGTCCACTATGACTAAGTAAAATCTTCTTAAGGAGAAGCATTTACATTCAAATGACTTTTTAAAAATTATAACCACTACTCTTTTTAAAATACAAGCCTTTGTCTTTTTACAAAGGCTATTTAACAAATCAGAGAAAAGATTTAGACAGAGATATTTTCTGGCAGTCCTGAAATTAAAGCAATTAGGCAGCGGCCTGTTCTTCTGATTAATGGTGGACATGACTATTTGGGCTGGCCTAAGAGAAAACCAATTAAATGTCCAGTAAAGGTGACAATGAAATCGTTTTTCTGGATTCCCTTTACAGGCTCTGCAGTAGAGATTCAGCCTCCATTTTGACTACACACAGTATCTTTTGAAAACCACTCCTGTATTTGCAGTTTCCTCACATTATGAGCACACCTCCTCTCTGAGAAAAGTCAGGAACTACATTTTCAGACACTTCTCATCTTGGATGCCTGATGGTGAGCTGGGCTGGCCACTCAGATACAAATCACTGGGAGGTTTCAGTTCAAAGTAGAAGGGCATGAAGAAGAAGGCATATCAGCCAATTGATCACTTCTATCGCAGGGGGCAGAGGGACTTCCTTCTCTCAGGACAAAGGTGGGGGAGTTTCTGGCAGTAGAATCAACTGCTTAGCAGAGCTGGTGTGTACCTGTTCTGTGCCCAGCAGTGGCTGCAATGATGTGTCCATGTAAGCAGAGCTCTTAGAGCACCACTGCTCCATGATGACACAGATGCAGAAGTTGAAAGAAAAATTGAGAAGCCTTTAGACTTAGAGCAATTTAGCATTGCCACACCATCCTATGACATGACTATTTGAATAAGATACCAACCAGCATTTTATCAGACTCACGGGGTGAACCGCATGTGGTGAGAGTTGTAAACCAGACATGTTCTGCAGGACCACGTTCAATGTGGGCTGCATTTTCAGATAAACTATAATGAAGAAATGTATAACCATCCCAGAAAATGTGTCCTTAATGAAAGATAGATGTTTGGAAAAGTAGTGTTTCTACAGAGTGCTGTAATTGTTCCATACTTTACCTACAATTACCTGAATTAGGTGATGATATTGATAGTGTACAAATGAAAAAGGTTATTGTGAGGATACCTAATAAAATTTGATTAAAATTTTAAAACATTTTCATCAAAAATAATGAATAGGAAATGAGTGGAGTTGAAATCAATTTCTTCCATTGGAAAATATTTTAAAGACAACTATAACTTTACAGATTAAATTGAAATTGGCTACTGATGAAGGACTAAAGATCAATTTTGAAACTACAGCATTGTCTCAGTGGTGACCAACCTAATAAATGAATACTTTGTGTTTGCCAAAATTACTCTAAAATGTCTTTCTTTATTCTACTTTGCCTCTGTGAGAGACTAGTTTCTCTACTATGATTTTCATTAAAAAGGAATACAGAAACCATTTATATATAAATTATTCCTCAAGAGGAAGATTGTCATCAACCAACCTAAAGTAATTCATTTAACTAGCATGAAGGAAGATTATTCATCACATTAAAAACCTAAATATTGATATACATGATGTTCATTCCAGATGTGAGTGCAGGTGTTTAATATGCTGATTGCTAGTTCCTTCAAAACTTTTTGTTTAATTATGATTGTGGAAAAACAAAAAGTTACAAGTAGAGTAATGATTCTCTAAATTAATCACTTATATGCACAATAGCAGTGAAAAGATATATGTTTTGAAATTTTTTCTGTTACTGCATTATATTTATTCTGATTATATTTATTGAAATGCAATATGTCTGTTGGATCTAATGATAAAAGCTTTGAAATTATATTTTATGCTTTTCATATTTTGTTTTCTAGAAAGTATTTTATTGTATTTTATAAAAGTATGGGTTCATTACTGATATATATGTATGCATATACATATTGACATATATATACACAATTTTTTAGAAGCATATCTGTATATCTGTCACCACAGAAATGTTGAGAAGCCCTGTTCTAGAGCCCTCTAAGAACATAAATTACATAGGCTTCCTGGCTGGATGGCCCCACTCCTGATTCTATGACCTTCTCAGACATTTGTAAGTTGTCCCATAATATCATTAAATACATTCTCTTCCTGCTTAAAGTGGCTAGAGGGAGCTCTGTTTTGTAGCCAAGGCCTCCTTATGGTCGCTCCTCATTCACTTCTCATTCTTTCTTGCCCCTTTCTTAACCTTTCTACACACTGTGGCCTGAGTAATTATTCCCATTCAAGTTTGATCTTGTCTTCTGTTGAAACGTCTTTCAATTTCTTCCCATTGCCAATTAAAAAAAAGAAAAACTCCAATATATGACTTACAAGACAGGAATGATGACTCTCCTTCCTCCTTTGTCACTTTCCAACTTCTTTTCTATGTTGCATCTACATTCGCCTCTTTTTGGTTTCAGTTTCAGTCCATACTGCTTTCCGCCATAGGGCTGTCATTTCCTCAACTGACAGTGAGCTTCCTTTTATTCAATATTTAAATCCCATTGTTCCTCGAGATCTCTGTCAAATCCCTTTCTTTAAGGAGCTCTTTGTACAGCTGAGTCTGGTTCACAACTTGTTTCAAGTTTGTGTAGTATCACACATATCCATTTCATATTATTTGAGGAAAGCAGTTTGTGAAAACACTTGCATCCTCTAGGACAGCGGTCTCAAAACTTTTTAGCACCAGAAACCAGTTTTATGGAGGACAATTATTCCATGGACAGGGGCTCGAGGTTGGTTTTGGGATGAAACTGTTCCACCTCAGATCATCAGGAGTTAATTATATTCTCATAATGAGCATGCAACCTAGATCCCTTGCATGTGCAATTCACAATAGGTTTCATGCTCCTATGAGAATCTAATGCTGCTGCTGATCTGACAGGAGGTGGAGCTGAGGTGGTAATGCTTACTTACTCACCACTCGTCTCCTGCTTGTGGCCTGGTTCCTAACAGGCCTTAGACCAGTATTGGTCCATAGCCCAGGGGTGGGAGACCCTTGCTCTAGAGCAAAATAACTTACATAATTGATGCACCATATTCTCCATTGTGTCCTTAGTGCCAAATCCAGTGCAAATCACAAAAAGAGCACTCAAAAGTCTCAGCTGAATTCCCCACCACACACGTACTACTGACATAACAGATCGTCAGTCTCTTTGAATGTCAAGGAATATATGTTGGCAAAATCATTTTTGAAGTTTACAAAGTATTTAATTATACAGATATACTGAGTTAGGCGACTAACAGGACTTGTGATCTGGCCACAATTCTGCCGACCCAAACAGGATCTGTTCCCAACAGGATGAAGTGAAGATATTGGCAGGAACCAGCAGATGCGCATGAAGGCTGTCCTCATTACTCATTGGTATAAGACACTCCCGCCAGTGCCATGACAGTTTACAAATGCCATGGCAATAACTGGGAAGTTACCACCCCTTCCCTACAAAATTCTAAATAAACTACTCTTCAGTTTGCATTGACTTGCACCTTAATTTGTACATAATTGAAAGTTGGTTAATGTGAGCATAAATACAGTTTCCAAGAGACCACATGCTGATGACTTTGGGCACACTGCCTATGAGTTTGTCCTGCTCCTCCATGCCCTTGAATTCCTTCTTAGGGGAAACAAAAACCCTCCCAAGCTAAACCCCATTTTGGGGATTGCCTGTCCTGCAATAATGCTATAATTTAGTAACTTTTTACTATAGCTAGTTATTTTTAATAATATAGTCACCCCGAGAACGATTACCTATAGCAAAAGCTGTGGAGCATATTGTCCCATCTCTCTGACACTTCCACCAGAGGATATGATCATTTTAATTTCCATGTTAATCATCTTCTTCATTTCCATAATTTGATAGATTCCCCCCTTTTTTTTGCTGACCTTGATATTTTTAAGGAGTACTGGTGTTCTATGTTGTAGAATGTTCCTGGACTTGGGTTTATCCGGCATTTTTCTCATGCTTACACTGGGATTCTGGGTTTAGGGAAGGAAGACCACAGGCATAAAGTGCCATTCACTTCACTTCACTTCACATCACATCACATCACATCACATCACATCACATCACATCACATCACATCAAAGCTATGTGCTGTCAACATGACTTGGGCCAGGCATGGTGGCTCATGCCTATAATCCCAGCACTTTGAGAGGCTGAGGTGAGTGGATCACCTGAGGTCAAGAGTTCGACACCAGCCTGGCCAACATGGTGAAACCCTGTCTCTACTAAAAATACAAAACAATTAGCCGGGGTTGGTGGTGGATGCCTGCAATCACAGCTACTTGGGAGGCTGAGGCAAGAAAATCACCTGAACCCAGGAGGTGGAGATTGCAGTGAGCCAAGATCATGCCACTGCACTCCAGCCTGGGCAACAGAGCAAGACTCCATCTCAGGAAAACAAAACAAAAAAACATGACTCATCATGGTTGGTGTTAAACTGATCACCTGGTTGACATAGTGATTGTCAGATTTCTCCACTATGAAATGATTAACTTCCACCTTTCCCTTCTGTACTGCAGAAGGAAGTTACTGCACCCAACACAAAATTAAGGGATGATGAATAATGCTTCACCTCCTTGAAGGGAATATGTCATATATTCCCTTCATATTATATTCATAATATATGAATAAAACATATATTATTTACTGTTTTTTCTGGGCTGGTCATGGTGGCTCACACCTGTAATCCCAGCACTTTGGAAGGCCAAGTAGGTAGATCACTTGAGCCCAGGAGTTTGAAAGCAACCTGGGAAACATGGTAAAACTGAAGTTCTACCAAAAATACAAAAATTAGCCAGCCATGGTGGCTCACACCTATAGTCTCAGCTACATGGGAAGCTGAGGTGGGAGGATCACCTGAATCCAGAAGTCATAATTGCACCACTGCATTCTAGCTTGTATGACATAGTGAGACCTTGTCTCTTAAAAACTAAAATAAAATAAAATCGAGTTTTTCTATATGAGATTTGTCTTTTATCAGTCACTTACTAATTTAGTTAAACATTTATTTATATCATTTGGATTTGTGGATTTTTATTTATACTTAGTGTTATAATCTAATACTACATTCTTTTGTTGCTCAAATTGTTGCACGTGAAAGATTTTTATCCCAGGCCCTGTTGTTATTCCCTCACTGTTATGTTTTGCTTTGTTTCTTTTGGGTACATCCTTATTTTCATTGCTACAAAATGCTCCAGAATTACTTTGTATGTTCCATGACCCATATTTAGGATCAACCATTTCTCCAGGAATCTCTCTGGTTCTTTGACTGGAGGAGGGTATTTAGAAACCAATATCTGGATACAGGGTGTGCTTACTTTCATTGTTTCTAGGCTGTATCAGCCAGCAAGAAAAAAGCAAATTTACACATACTAACACATGAATATGCATAAATCTATAAATATTTCTATCTGGATCTATCTATATTGTTAAACATGAGTTCATATTGATGTCTTTCACTCATTGATCATTCCATTATTTTCCTTTTGATTTTATGTAACCTTTAACTCCATCAGTGAGAAACCTGCCAATTGTTTACTTATTTCTTCAATTTCATTATACTAGTGTTAGAATTGTTAATCAATATCCCATGAAAAACAATTTGATCTGCTATAGTACAGAGTTTATATTTAACTTACTTTGTCACTAGTTTTACAGTCTCTACTCACTTCCAAAGTTTCCTGGGTCAGAAATCATGTCTCCATTTCTCTCCTGAGGTTATTTCCCACATTTATAATGCAATCAGATTATTTTGTCACAATCTGCATTCTATCCTAGCCTTGTTCAAGCTCCTAAATAATTTTCTTTAAATTTCACACATTAATATCCATTCATATGTACTGTAAAGTTCTATGGGTTTTGAAAAATTCATAATATCATATATCTACTATTTTGGTGTCACACAGAACAACTTCATTACCCTAAAAAACAAAACAAGAACAAAATACCTTACACTTCAACTATTCATCTTTGTAAACCACTGGCAATCACTGATCTCTTTCTGTCATTATGGTTTTGCCTTTCTCAGAATGTCAAATAAATAAAATCATACAACATGTAGTCTTTTCAAGAATGGCTTCTTTCACTTAGAAACATATTGAAGATTCATCCATGGTTTTTCATGGCTTGATAGTTTATTCCTTTTTATCCTTAAATACTATCCACTTTCATAGATGCACCGTAGTTAATCTATTCATTCACCTGTTGAAGGGTGTTTTGATTGCTTCCTGATTTTGGCAATTACAAATAAAGTGCTACAAGCATTTGTATGCAGGTTCTTGTGTGGCCCAAATTAATCGCATCACTTAGTTAAATACAAAGGAGAAGAAATAGTGGATCTTAAAGTAAGAGTATATTTAGCTTCGTAAAAACTGCAAACCTAAACTGGCTGAATCACTTTGCATGCCTGCCAGTATTAAATGAGAATTCCTGTTGTTCTGCAACTTCACCAGCAATAAGTATTTTCAGTTTTTTTTTTTTTATTTGAACCACTGTAAGATGTGTACAATGGTATCTCCTTGTTGCTTTAATATGCATTTCCCTCAAAACAAATAGTGTTGATCATCTTCCCATATGCTTATTTTGTCACCTAAATGTTTTATTTAGTGAAGTATCTGTTTGGAACTTTGTCTACTTTTAATTGAATTATTTCTTGTCTTGTTCTTAAAATTTTGAGTTGTAAGTTTTCTTCTTTATGTACATTTGGATTAAATATGTATTTTGTAATGAATAGTCTTTGTATTGTCTTAAGAGGATTTTCACATGAAAGTTTTAAATATTAAAATAGCCCATATTATCTATATTTTATTTAATGAATTATGCTTTTAGTGTTGTATCTTCTTAGCAAATCCAATGTCATAAATATTTTATTCCAAGCTTGCATTTAGAAGTCTTATAGTTTTTAATTTTACTTTTAGGCTTATAATTATTTTAGTTACTTTTGTGTAGGATGTAAGGTCTGTGTCTAGGTTCACTTTTTGTACAGAAGCACGCAATTGTCCCAACATAATTTGTTAAAAAAAGACTACTTTCTGTATTAAATTAGCATGCTTCTTTGTCAAAAATCTGTTGACCATACCTAATTCTGGGATTATTATGCTTGTTGATCTATGTATCTATTCTTTTGCAAATACCAAACCGTTTTGATTAGAGTAGCTTTAAAGTAAGTCTTGAAATAATAGTAATATCTAAAATAGAACCACAAGTGGAAATATTTATGCATAAAATATTAACCTTTTCATTCTGATTATAGCTTCTATAAGTACATCTTTTTTTTCAAGACTTGCATTAAAACTCCTCTAATCAAAATGGTGTGGTACTGGAAAAATAATAGATACATAGATCAATGTGACTCCTCCAACTTGATTATTCTTTGATATCATTTTGCCTAATACTGTGCCTTTTACTTATTTCAGAATAAATTTTAAAATCGGTTGTCAATATTTTGAAAATATCTTGCTGCAATTTGTGATTGAGATTTTGCATTGAAGTTCTATAGATGGAAAATGGAAAAAAATTTATATGTCAATAATGTTGACTTTTAAAATACCTGAATATTGAATATCTCAGCATTCAAATATATTATTTTGTATTTATTTTATCTGTGTTTTGTAGCTTTCCATATACAGCTAATTTACAAATGAGAAAACAGTATGTCCTATCAATAAATGCTGAAAAGCATTTGACAACATTTAACACTCATTTCTGAAAAAAAAAAAAAAAAAGGACTAGAAAGAAACTCAACACAATAAAGGATGTATCCTTAAAACTTACAAGTAATATCATAATTATCGTGTGAGACTGACATTTTTCTACTACAATTGGGAACAAGGTGAAGATGTCCTTTCTCACCATTCCTATTGAATATCAAACTAGAAGTGCTATCTAGTGCAATAAAATGAGAAAATGAAATAAAAATATATACAAATCAAAGAGAAATTTGTAAAATTTTCGTGATTTGAAGATAACATGATTCTCTAGTTAGAAACCCCCAAAGAATCAAACAAAATGTCCTGGTACTAATAAGTATAACAAACCACATGATACAAGGTTACTATGTTTTCCTATATATCATCCAACAACTGAAATGTAGAATTAAAAAAATAACAATAATATTCAAATAGAACAAAAAATTGAAGCATTTATGCATAAAACTAATAATCTTTCAGTTCTAATTATAGCTTCCATATACATACACACATATATATGCACACATATATTTAAAATATCTGTTAGATGCATGTATAATTCTATATATTTAAAATTATATGACTGTATATGTGTGTGTGTATAGATATAGAAAGACAGAAACAGAAGTAAATTTACTAAATCATCTAGATTTTATGCTTTTAGGGGATTATTTATATCATTCTTTAGTATTAAACAGTTTTATGAGTATGTATTATATTTTATTATCCAAGAAATAATAAAGCTATTTTCTAATTTTAAAAAAGTGTGCTTATTAATGCGTCTAAAACAAAGATAATACAAAAGAGCATTATTTGACTCTCCCTTTTCCTCTACTTCTTATTTTATGCATGTTCTTTTCATAATTATATGGAAAACCAGAAAAATAAGCCCAATTCTCTGTTTAATTGCTTCCGATACTCACCATCTGTCTTTGAAGAACTATTTATTAAATCTTGATATATCTTGAGGTGTTAAGAAGACTCAGAGAGAGTTTAGTAGCTCTGAGTTTATGCTGGAACCAGTTATCAAATAAACTTCTCTTCTTCCAAAGTAATCAAGAACAGTGTGGACTTGTGAAAATATTCTCTAATAAATCAAAGAAGAAATACCATACATGCAGTCCTGAAGTAGGACGTATTTGTGGGGAAATTATTTTTAAGGAAAGAAATAAATTTAATTGCTATTTGCAGTGCACATTAAAATTAATTTTATTGAACAGAGAAAATGAAAAATGTGGTGAAAAGTTGACTTTTTAAAGTGAAAAGGAGGTGGCTAAGAAACAAGAGCAGAATCTGTCTGCACTGGGGAAACGGGAGCAAGATCAATACAATGAGACCGTTATCAACAACTGGAAGAGATATGAGACATTCTTAAAATTTGAAAGAAGAATGCAGTGGAGTTAAAACAATGAAAAAAGAAATATGGAGGAAAAATATTAATAACTGAAATCCAAGAAGAAGATGTGAGAATAATAAAAGAGAATGAACTAAGGCAAAATAGGCCCCCCTTCTTCCTGAGGTAAACACAAGGCATGGATTTGCAAATAGGAAACAAGTGTCTCCAGAACCCCTGAGAAAATTCTCTCTCGTGGGTATGTGTATATGTGGGCACAAAATACTTTCACTTGTGCACGAAAATCCTGCGAAGTCATGTGCTGTTAAACTGAACATTTATTTCTGTTAATCTTAAAAGAAAAAATTAGGATGAATAGTTGAATCAAGTGATAAAATTTTATCAGTGAAGCAAGTTTGACATAAGTAGTAAACATGCAAAGGGAACTTCAGTTGAGTTTGTTTATGTAATGCAGTTTCCCACACTTATATTAGAAAGAGGAGTGTTGACAGTGTGTGCTTATTGGTGTGGGAGGGATACAAGAAAAGCAGTAGAGAGTGGGTGATCTGACTTTTAGGTTCAATTCAAATCTGTGCTTCATGATTTTGTTTTTCTTTGTGGAATTTACACAAGAGCAAGCTCCTTTCTGTCTTCAAAAGGATTTAAAAATTCGAACAAAAAATACCCCAGAAAACCAGAAACATCAAAGTTGTTTTTGTCATCTTAGTTTCTGATCATGATCCATTCTGAAGCTGCCACAGAAGAAGTGAAGGAATTTTCAATCCACGCAACAACCTTTTTAAGGCCTGCAGTCATCTTGCACTCAAACTGCACTTACATAAAACACTCCTGGGGTAAATTAAAGGCTAAACAGGAGAGGGCCTAGAAATTTGTGGAAAGAGTGTATGCCTACAACAAACTGAAGATTCCAGAAATGCTGCTCCTCCACCTCCCACATTTATATGTGTGTCATGAAAATGAAAAATTAAGTCATTTTTTCCTATGATTTGGTCTCACTGGAAATTGTTAGAGTGACTTCCTTGGTGAAGGTGTCTTTTTGTGAAATAATGGTCACATATAACACTCTATACATGTATTCATTTATTGTGTTTGGGAATGGAAAAGTTACTATATACCAAAACACAGTAATCTGAAAATGGTATAATTCTTCAATAGCTATTGTGAGAAAACATTGTAAATTACATATTTTTTCAAAAAAATCTGATCTCTTATTTACTTATATAATACTAAATGTAACCACTTAAGATGAATTCGCTGTTTAGATTTTAAATGATTTTTTTAAAGTTTTTTTTGCTTGTTAATTTATTTGTTATTTTTTGTTTGAAGAAGCACGGTCTTGCTCTGTCACCAAGGCCAGAGTGCAGCAGTATTATCATGGCTCACTGGAACTTCAAACCTCTGGGCTCAAGCGATTCTCCCATCCCAGCCTCCCAAGTAGCTGGGAATACAGGCATGAACCACCATGCCTGGCTAATTTTTAATTTTTTGTAGCGATGGAGTCTTGCTTTGTTGCCGAGGCTGGTCTTTAATTCCTGGGCTTGAGCCATCCTCCAGCCACAGCCTCCCAAATTTCTGGGATTACAGCCATGAGCCACCACACCTGGCAAATTTCAAATGTTTACATTTTAGTTCTGAAACTTCCTTTAGACACAAACTTTTGACTGTCACCTCTCTTCCTGTCATCTTCAAATGACACTTCAAGTCTTTGTAGTTCCCAAGATGACTTCCTAAGGCACTGCACTGCTTTGTGCAGACCCTAAGCAAAATACACACTATATGATGGAATCCTCAGCCAGTTTTCAACTCAAATGCAATACATTGCCCTCCTACTATAACTTTATGCTATAAATGATGATTTTAAACAAATTTAAACACCCCAGAGAAAGTTGCTATTTTCCCACCTTTATATATCATAACATATCAGTGTCAAGAGTATTTGCTTTGGGGCCCACTTTTTCATTTCAATATTTAGAAAGAGTCATGAAGAGAGGATTAAGGGAGAATCAGCACTGATGTCTAATTAAAACCAGAAATCTTATAGTTTGGACAGAAAGCAGGAAATGGATACAGGTGGATGTCAGAATATTTTAGTAAATTGGAGCAATCAGCAGTTTTTAGAAGTAGGTTTCACATACCAAGAAAGATATGGGCAGCACAAATGACTAGAGATTGCCAGCTGTGGTAAGTCTAATTAGCATTGACACACTCTTGTTGAAACATCTGTGACATGTATATTAAAAAATATAACTGTGAAATACAGAGTTCTATGGATATTTAAATGATTGTGTTTCAAGCAGACAGGTAGCAATTTAAAGGAAATTTGTGTTATAATAAATGATAATACAACAGAAATCTATTTAGGACCATGGATTATTCCATTTTAAAAAAGATTGATTGATGGATAACAAAGAAAATTAAATGGAAAATAATAGAAAATGTCACTAACTCAATAGGGCATGCGTTTTTGATGTTATAATAATACCTCATTCACATATTTTGTTTAAATTAGGGCCAACTGCGTGATTAACTATTCACCATGTATCATCTACTTTAAGGGTTGTGAACCTATGAACAGTCTCTATTACATTGAAGATGCCGTTTTTTGTTTCTGAAATGGAACACTTTCAACACATTCAAAATGGTAAAATAGAAACAGTAATGTGTTGATTAATGGAATTCACTTTCCTATCCTAAATAAACACTTTCGTAGTTACTGTTTCCTATAGAAAACAAAAGCAATTTCCCATAGCAAAAAAATAGACATTGTGGTAGCTAAAATTCTCTTAATATAGAATAATGGTAATGCTTGTGTTTGCACAGGTAATACACATGATTTTGGAACAATGTTTTTAATTAAAATACAATCAATTCTGAATTCTAGATGGGCAAGCTTGGAAGAGAGCAGACAAGTAGTATAGACTTCTGGTTTTTACTTTTGGACCAAATATTAATAAAGGAATGGTCAGTTTGAGGGGTGGGTCCTTCTCACTCAAAGATTAGGAACAAGTTGTGCTCCATCCATGGAATCAGATGGGGCTCATGGGGGAATGTCTAGATAAGGTGGTCTCTGAGAAACCCTCACAGTGGGTGTTGACTATAGCTAGAACAAATCGGAAGGTCACCCAGTGTTGGGTCTGGGAGAGAGACAGGAGCAAGTACGAGGAATAGGGGCCTGTAGGAACCAATTTAGTGGCTGCACTGGAGTGAAAGGATGGTCCACGTGAAAGTGGCAAAAAATACTTCCACGAAGTATAAGCCATCTTCCTTTTTTAGAATGCCTTCTAGAGCCCAGCCACCAATGATGGAGAGGACTTAATGGATCGTTGCCTTAAAGAAGAATGGAAGGAAGTTCTAGAGTGGCATCTTTGACTTCACATCCCTTGACATAGTGATTGTGGAGGCTAACAAAGATGATTCTACATTATCTTTCATCATTTTCTGTCGGTGTTTTCTCAACAAATTTCTGATTATTGGCTTCCAAAATAGATTTTCTAGAGAATATATTTCAGTCATTAATAGTAATTTCTTATAATTATACATAGCTTTGTATATAATATGTTGCCATTATAGTTGAAGTCTCAGCCTCTGCTTGTGGGTACTGATCTACAATAGACAATACCTCTGGTTGTAGGGGAATAAAGAGTTTATTCAAGGCTGAGATCAGGCCTTGACTTAGTTTGATGTTACCAAGCCAGCTCAAATCTGAGAAGGCCTGTCAAGAGATAAACCAATTTAGCTGAACATTCTTAAATTCTTTATTTCACAATCCCTAAACCAAAATAAACAATCTTATACAGATTTTCGTAGCAGTCAAGATAGTTTCTATTTGAAATACAGTTCTCAGAAATATTTTATCATGTGTAAGACCATATATTATCTCATTAACGATCTTAAGGTCTTTATTGCAGGACACTAAGCCACTCATCTGAAGAAATTAGTTAATCAAAAGATTATTTATTTACCAAGCTACAGCATCCCGACACACAGGATAATTGGATGTGCTTTTCCTTTATTTAATTCTGTTTTCACTTATTAAGTACCTGCTCTGGGCAGAACCCTGGGTTAGTCAGTCTGTGGTAATGAAACATAATTTGCCACTAAATGAAGGCACAAAAAAACAAGAAGTGGACACACCTAGAAGCTACAGACTTCATCAGAAATTAAAAGTCATATTTTGGTATAACAACAACAACAAAAAACTACCTCCCTATCCATTACGCACTGTGCTTATTACTGTGGAAACATTTTATTAATGTTTGCAAGAGGCAAGGGTCATATGTAAAATATCTAAAACCTTGTACGGCCAGCAAACAATCAGGCAGAAGGTTAAAATCTGGATACTTTCGAACTCCCTGGCAGGTGTTCAAGTTTAGTTGCTAGGATAGTATGCGTGAAGGGGGTCCTGGACTACCGGAGTGTCAGGGCCCCTCAGGCAGAACCTGTTCAATATTTTAACAGCTGATATAGCTGAATATCAACCTGGAGAATATCTGATGCATTGCTATCTTTATTTTTCAGGTGAAGAAACTTGGGGGCTTAAAGAGGCTAAGTTATTTCTCTTTGATCACAGAACTAAGGTGTTGAAGCTGAAATCTGAATAAAATACTTTGTGATTCCAAAGTCTATGCTCTTAACCTCTCTTCCATATGTGATACAATAAGTAAGCAAACACTCATAGGATTGCTTGGGGGAAGAAATCGTCATGTCTGATTGAAGATATTTGAGGACACTGCAGAGAGTCTGGGCCTTAAAGGGGTAATCAGATTTCAGCCCACATTTAATTTCTCAGTGTAATTGCTAGAAGATATGTAGGCACACTCATTTCCCAGAGATATAATCATTCAAAGCTTTGGGTGAGTCATGTACTCTTATATTTATGCCTCTCCCACGATTAAAAGAAATTCTTTTTAGTACTTAATCCTGAATTAGATATTGCTATGCTTGTTTTCTCAATTTTCAAGGGGCAATTACTTTGTTATTTTGATTTAAACTTCTTTCGTTTGTTAGCCTCAATCCTTATAATATTTGGAAGTAGCTTCTAACATGCTGAAATTTCTGAAAAAGTGTCATATAAGAATAGATCTCTTTTATTAAATGAGAGAAGATTCCTGATACCCAACTCAGGGATGAATGAGCAGGGAGGCGTTGGCCTGATTGATGAACCGGGTCCACCTCTGGCTCCCTTCTGTCTGTGAGACATGACCCTTCCCGAATCCTGGCTCTTCCCTTCCCAGCCTGTGCCTCTGTTACTCACCCTTCCTGAGTGCTTTTCATTCGTGCCCCAGTCTACTTGGGGGTCTCACGGCCATCATGCTCTTGTAATAATGTTCCTCCTGTTATTAAAAGACATTTTATGTATATGTATATATAATGTATGTTTTATGTATATTAATTAAATATGTGTAAAAACATATTTTAATAACAAAAAGCCTGTACTGCTTTTAGAGCTATGATACAAAGGCATGCAAGGGCAGTAAGTAAATCAGTATCTGACCCAAAGGATGACACCATATGTTACTGTAGAGTGTGTCTGTGGTTGAATTAAGTGGAGAAGTGATGTCCTCTCTCTGTTCAGGAGACCTGAAAACTGGAGTAGAGAAGCTTGTAAGATGACTTATTTCCAGTGGGATTTCTTTATGTGAAGATACATGAGTCTTTCTTCATCAGTCACTGTCTGCTGCTGACACATGGGTTGGGGCCAGGTTTTTCTTTGGGCCACATTGTTTTTTGTTCTTCTCTAGATATTGACAATTATGTAAACCTAGAGTGAGGCTAGCAGTGACCATTCCAACACCATCACTGGGCTTCCTGGCTATTTCTGCAGACCAGCTCTACTCATAAGTGAATTTCATTGATTGCTGTTACCCCTGGTCTTTCCATCCAACCTTATGGCATATACCACCAATATCCTGGTGTTCTCAGCAACAAAGCTGATGGAAAGACTGTCTATTCTGTATGTACTGAGATGGGCTTGAATGGGTGTGTGGCAATACTTAGTGAATGGAAGAAAGATTAATATGAAATATATTTAGCAAGAAATAGTAAAGAAATACATAGCTTACAAAAATCCAAAGTGTGCTTGGTAAATATGTTGCTGTCAAAACTGGTAAATATGTTGATGCAAAAACTAAATCTTACTTATCTTTGTAACCCAGGTTCAGTCACTGTCGCTAGTATATAGATATCATTCAATAATTGTATACTAAATTAAACTGATGGCATTTGTATAAATTTGCAGATACAAGAAAATTATGCCAGCAGAGCAAGAAAAACTAGAGTCTAGAGAGAGATAAAATGAATTTGGCAGTGAGAGGGTATTAATTAAATATGGATGGGCAAGAAAGAATAAGCAAGCTGCAGATGAGGAAATTATGGAGCAGTGAATGAAACAAATTAGAATTAGAATTCCTATGTATCTAGACATGCATGACTTTACTTATACTCTCCCATCATTGCGCTCAGTGTCTTGGGCAGGAGTGGAGAAAGAATGTAGCTGTAGAAGCACGAATCAGAATAAAAACATAGGGGCATCGTATAATTTTTTTGCACATGGCTGACCCAAAATATGTACAAATATGGCTTCTGGAGATTTCCAAGTGGATGCTGCATTATTCCTTAACATAAAAAATTTAAAGCCCTACATTATGTACTGTGCCTCTTCTAACAGACTTTCTCAATCATCAGAATTACCTCTCTTCTAGACACCATGAGCTAAGCATATTATCAGGAAAACTGCATTTGATCTTCATAGTAGTCACAGAATTGGAAATGGCTATGCCATTTCACAGGTGGGGCAAGTGAAGTTTATAGATGTTTAAGACCTGCAGTTTCATCCTTGGTTCCACTGGCTCCTAAGCCAATGATTTTAACTGCTGTGTTAACAATTGTTTTCCTGATGTGGCCCAAAGTAATTTGCTTATATCTGTATCTTAGTACATACATTTGGATTTGCTTGAGTTGTCAATTATTTACACAGTTCTGTGTCCTTTCCTTGCAAGATTCCTGAGGGCTTAAAAAATAACAGGGTTGGGGGTGGTTATATCCTAATTTTCTTTGAAAATCCTTAGTTCTGGGGACTAGAGCAGGGTGATTTGCACATATTAGGCATTCATAATAATTAGTCAATAAACGAGGCCACCATATTTTTATAAGGATTGTGGTAGACTTCCTTACTTGAAAGCAGCTAAATAGCTAAATTTGTCTAAATTTGTCAAAGTCAATTAAACTATGCCCAATAAAATAGAATAAAATTGAGAAATAAAATTTAGATTACCTAGTGCGTAGTACTTGATCCCATTAGATTTTTAAAAGCAAAGACCAGAGAGCTTGCAGCTTGCTTAACCACACACCATCAATTGGCAACAAACTCTATTGAACAAAATGAATGTGAACTGTCGTCTGCTGGAAAAACAAAGCTCTGGGGCACACAGAGTCCCTTTAGCAGGAGCAGCCCTATTTTATCTGCTTTAAATATTATGCTGCCAAGTTTATTGAAAAAAAAAAATGTTTCACAGCTAAATGTATTTTAAAAGTCCTGTTTTAGGAATTAGGCTGACAGTTTCTGAGGAGAGTCTTACCTTAACCAGAGACTTTAGATTATCACATGAGCAGACATACATTCACTTTTTTCTCTGTCCAAAAGCCAAAAGAAGGTTTTCTCAATCTCCAGCCCCACAATATGATTACAGTCATCAATTTCTTATACCTGTAATTATAATATGTGGCATGAAATGTCTGTGTGTGTGTGTGGGGGGGTGTGTGTGTTTAAGGAGAATCAAAGACTATTAAGTTGGCTCTATATAGTCTAATTCATCTTACCCCCACCAAACACCTTAGCTGTAGTGCTCTGACTCAAATCTATTCTTGAGCGTCCTATAACCTCAGAGTCATCCTTACAGTTGAAAAAATTGGGAGAAGCTTGGGCCACACTTGGAAGCTGGAAGAGGTAGCCAATAAGAACAAATTTGGGAAAAATGAAAATGACTATTTTTACACTTTTAATATTCACTGAATGTTCAATAGACTTAAAGTGGCTGTTGGGTCCAGTTGCAGTGACAATATCTCACTACTGACTTATCATTTACATGACCTTTTAACATCTCAGATCTGTCAGCTCTCCCCTACGTCCTAGCCACTCTTGGGTAGCATGTAACATGCACGTTAGATCACTGATGGGTTGATTTCTGGTGTCAGATCTTCTATAAAATGCTGCAGGGGTTGGACTTGGTGGCTCACACCTGTAATCCCAGCACTTTGGGAGACTGAGGAGGGCAGATCACCTGAGGTCAGGAGTTTGAGACCAGCCTGGACAACATGGTGAAACCCCGTTTCTATTAAAAATAAAAAAAAATAGCCAGGCATGGTGGTGCCTGCCTACAGTGCCAGCTACTTGGGAGGCTGAGGCAGGAGAATCGCTTGAACCTGGGAGGCGGAGGTTGCAGTGAGACGAGATAGTGTCACTGTGCTCCAGCCTGGGCAACAGAGCAAAACTCCGTCTCAAAAACAAAAAACAAAACAAAAATAAAATAAAATAAAAGTGAAAATAAAAATAAAAATAAACAAAATGCCTCCAGGGCTTAGCTGGAGAGGCTCCATGGTGTTGGGCATAGTCTATTTTGTACATTGTTCATGGGAGCCTGGCATTTCCAGTTCACACAGGCATTTTCCGCCCTAATAAGTTTGGATATATAAGGTTGTAGCTTATGACGTAAACTATGAAAACTACTTTGGTTTCTAAAACAGGACATCTTAGTCCCACAAATATCCATAAATCAAGTCCCACGTCGGTATCTTAGCAATTACGTTAATTGAATATTGACCTTTAAAGCAAATCCTTTTAGTGATTCTACCCTTCTCATTTATAAGAGAGTTCTTCCTGATGTAGTTTTATCTTCACTTGAGAGAAATGTTACCTTAACAAATTATTATTTTTACTAGTATTGCTTTCTACATTTACAAAGATAATTTCCTTCTTTAATTTTATTTTAAAAGTAATGGATTTTTTTCCTCCATTAGATCTTTCTTTAAGTTTATTTATTTCTAGTATGCGGTCTTTGGAGAGTTTTGTTCCAAATTAACACTGGGAGGGCAGTGCTTTGCTTGCAACATAGGTTGTCTATTTATTTCCTTATTTAATTACTCTCTTCTTCAGGGCAGGATTATATTTAAACAACAATGGGCAAGTAGCATCATAAAGAATGGTCCTTTTGAGGTATAAGGACTGCTAATTAATGGTTCTTCTGTATAAAATGAATAAAGGAACTAACTAACTTATCTTTTGAGAATAAATAAAATATAAGAAATTTAAGACTGGGAACTGGCCCTGTAGATATTATTCTTGTCTGAAATGTTGTAACCTTGAATATTTCTGCCATTCAACAAAATGTATCCTATTTCATGATATGTCTAAAGATTTCAACTCTTATCAAGCTTGCCATTTAAACCCAAATGTGCTTGAAAAATGCTGCAGAAGCTATTACAAGGCCTGCTCTATAAGTACAATTCTTCCACTAATAAGCTTCACCTTGATAAAGCAAAGGTCACCTCTCTGTGTTTCACTATTTTGTGTGTGATTTCTGTTGATGGCTAGAGATAATCTTCAATTTCCATTTCTAGTTTAGAAACATCTGATGTTGGCTAACATACATGCATACATTTTAGAAAAATATTTCCATTTTTTAATACTTCCTCGAGTAAATCTCTTTCCTTAGCTGTTTCATTTCAGATCTCTCTAATCTCACTACCTCTGTCTTATCCCCAAGGATCTGCTGTCATTACCTGTCATGTTGACTTTCTCTGTAGGCCCTTGCAATTATCACCTTATGATATTCCTCTTGTCCTAACATTTATCTATTTTTGAGTCAATTTATTTCCTACCCCTGTTCCAAATCCAGTTTTGTTTTCATTTTGGTTTATTTTGTTTTCCTTATACAAGTGAACTCCAATGTTTTGGTTCCAGTAAAATTATTTCTGTGAGATACTTGGTACATTTTTTTTCCTTTTACAGTCTAACAACTAACAGCAACAGGAGGAAGAAAGTCCATTTCAGAAAGCATGGGGGATTATAAAGCAAAGAATAAGACTAACTCTCAAGACTTTTAAGCTTGACTTTGCCATAGCATTGGGTATGAGCTCAGGGTGGTTGGTGAACTTTGACTGCTGATATTAACCCTGCAGTTTCTGTATAATTTCTAAAGTTTATTTCTGATGAGAAATAAACAACTTTAATTATTTGAAATAAAATACTTTTAAATCATCATCAAGAAATTGACACTAAGTGATGTAAGAGACAGCAGTGATGAGAATGAGAATCCAACACCCCGTCTACTATGAGCCTGCCAATCATTAAAGTAGATAGTGACATTTATTAACCTTAGTTTTAGCAAGCTGCTCCCTGAATGTAGGTTTGGGGATTAGGTAAGAGAGAAAAGATGAAAGAGATTTTTTTTTGTTTTTATCCTCTGAGCTCACCTGGCTCAGAGGTGATAAATTGTTATTATAGAAGGTTGTATTAATTCATTGGGTTTGTCACATATTTCTGGAGGTGATTTGTCATAAATTTGACACAGTGAGGCAAAATGCAAGCAGTAAAATCAAGTCCTATTGGAAAATTTTTAGCTTTAAAGAAAGCTACTAATTTCAAGGAACTTTCCTATAAAAGCACAAAATATTATATCAAGACTAACCAAAAAGCGACATCAGCAAAATGGGAGAATAAGCAGCTCCAATCTCCCATCTCCTGGCAGAAACATTAAAAAGCAAGCAGAAATTATCATAACCCACCCTTTTAGAGCTCTGAAAAAATCATCAAAGGTTTAGAGCAACCAAATGAATGGTGAATCTAGAAAAAAGAAACTTTAAAATAGAAAATCTTTGTGGTATTTTTACTTGAATGTGCATCTATTTTAGTGAGCATCAGTTATTTGTAAACTGGAGAAGAAAATTCAAGATTCTGTTCAGCAATCAGCATTTTTACTTGCCCCAGCCTCTTCCCTGTTTTGGTGGCAGTCAGGATGCTGTTTTGAAAACTGTTCCCAGTGGGAGACTGTGAAATGTTGGTCCCTGGCATCAGAGGAAAGTGAGAAAAGGTTACTTGCAGGATATTGTGTACTGTTGTAATCTAGCTGGTGAATGTCTGACACAAAGTGTTCTCTTTTGCTTAACTGAGAAGTTATATAAGCAGGAAACACGGTGGCTGTTGTTCTAAAACATTGTAAGGCAGAAAGAAAGGTAACCTGTAAATGCCTGAGGAAAAGATTGCATTTGAGACGTAGCCTAGATCAACTAGTCTGAGAGGAAAAGCCTGGGGAGACTTTCTTCCAGAAGTTAGGGTAATCCAAAGCACTCGTATATAAGCTGAAATGTAGAAAGCCATGGACATGCCTGGGAAAATACACTCAGAAAAGATGGGAGATGACCTTATGCCTTCACTTTGAGCTTAACTCTAGGATCAGTGCAAATCTAGGTAAGTATTAAAGAAAATATTTAGTACAGAACTAATCTGCAAAGACTGTGAGAGGCGATTTTTTGTTTATGTAGCTTGTGATGTTTTAGAAAATATCTGTCAAAATACTATCTGAACACAAGGTAATGAACTAGATCTTCAATGACTACACATGACAAGAAATACAGTCTCTGCAAAAATAGTTGGAGAAAGCTACTACATAAATGCCCTATCATAGCCTTCAGCAATCAAGGAAAGAAGAGGAGCTTCAGGATGGCTGAGTAGGGGTAACTGATGCGCCTCACCTCCTCCACAAAGAAGTACATCTAAACGAGAACACAATAATTCAATATAGAAATGACAGGAAATACCTAAGGCAAGGAAGGAGAGGGAAGCAAGGCAGCCTGCTCAGCCAGGATCTGCTGGAAGCATGAAGAGGGTCCCTAAAGCAGAAAAAGGACAGATGGGCCACATTTCCACTGCAAACTTCAGTAATCCCAGGCCTGGGAGAGCTTCTCAACCACCATGGGCCCTGAGACTAACAGAAAGAGCTACCTGGAGATGATGTGACAGCATTGCTCCAGAAAGGGTGCTCACATCAGATTCTATAAACCCTCCGAGTCCTAAGCAACTACAGCAAGGGACCTTTTTGAGAGTCCAGCTCCCAACAGACTACACCTTGACCTGGGACCCAAAAGCTTCTGCTATTTCTCTCCTCCACTCCTTTATTGACATCCACTGCCCACAGCTGCTACTGCTGCTGCTGCTAGCTGCTGTTGCCAGATGCTTTGAGCCCACCACCCCCAGCAGAGGGGCTGATGCACATTTGTATGCATCTTAATGATAGGTTTCTTCACCAGTCACTATTGATGGCTGCTGCCACCTGGGGCCAAAGTGCAAGTCACTGGCAGTGACTCCAATGCCCTCCAGCAGCGGGGCTATCACTTATTTACAAGCACCTTGAGATCAGGCTTCTCTTCCTGCAACCACTGTCTGAAGCCAAAGCAAGTGCTCCTCAGCTGTCCGCCTACAGTCGCTGCCAATGAAAAAAACCCCACATTCCCCAACAGCAGGGCACAGCACAGCCATTGCTGCCTCCACCTGAGCACTTTCCTGGGAGCACAGGAGTCACTCACTCCCTGTGAACCACAGCTAGCACACACATGTGTCATAACAGGGCCTGAGGACAAACCCACCTGGCCATGTTTACACCACAGAGTACCGGAGCATACTGTCTGGAGCCTGGGTATTGCCCTGCTCCCTCCACCACCATCGGTGCCTGAAGATTTCTACCATTGGCCTGAGGATGGGCCCACCCGACCTGCTACTACCACCAAAGCTGGTACCCAAGACCTGAGAAACTGCCTATACCCCAGGTCAATCCTGGTACTACCAGCAAGGATTGCTAGGGGCCCAAGGATTGGCTTGCCTGGACCTAATAACACCAATGCTGCATACAGCACAGTGGGGCGAAAGGACAGGCATGCCCACTCTACTGCTGCCACTGCTAGGGCCTAAGGACTGGCCCATCTGGTATTCCCATCCTCAGAAAAACTTTACCACAGCCTCCAGTAACAGCCACACCCTTAGACATTGAGAAAATCATAGAAATTGCTGACACTGCTTACAGCTGAAAAAATTATATGAAGACTTTATTGCTGCACACAATCAGAATCAAAGCCAAAGTGCCATATACAAACAACACCCTAGATATATCTTCAGAAAAAAGTCCTCCCCTATGAAACAAAATCCAAAAAATTGGAAGAAGCAACAATTACACCAGATGCACAGATAGCAAGATAAGGATACAAAAAAATGTGAAAAAGCAAGGGAAAATGACACCTCCAAAGAAACACAATCATTCAACAGCAGATCACAATGAAACATAAATTTATAAAATGCCAGAAAAACAATGCAATACAATGATATTAAAATAGTTCAGTGAGATATAAGAAAACAAAGATAAACAATATAAAGAAATCAGAAAAACATTTCAGGATATGAATGAGAAATTTACCAAAGAGATAGAGATATTGAAAAAAGAACTAACCTGATATTCTAAAACTAAAGAATTAATTGAATGAAATATAAAATACTTTTAAGAGCATCAGCAATACACTAAATCAAGTAGAAGATTTTTAGGACTTGAAGACAAATCTTGAAATAGTCAGACAAAAATGAAAAAAAAAAAGAATAAACAAAACTTACATGACCTATGAGACATCATAACATGGCAAAATGTTTGATGTTTTTGTGTTCCAGAAGGTGAAAAGAAAACCAAAGGAATCAAAAACCTGTTTAATTAAATTTCATCATATAATCTTGAGTGGGGACAAACTCCCTTGACCAGAGCCTGGGAGGTGAATGGGAAGTGTGCTGCAGACAGGAACACAGGAGGTGAGTGCCCAGCCTTGCAGGCAGATGGGGAGGGGCATGACCTGAAAGCCCGGTCTGCTATTTCTGTAAGGAAAGCTTATGCCTTGGGAAAGGTCTGAGTTTTGTCTGCAGTCTGCCTGGATATTAACCTAGTCCTGTTACCAGAGGACTACAGGAGTGAGATCTGCCTTATCAACTATGTGGGAGCTGGGTGAGACTTACTGCTCTCCACTCCTTTGCAAACTCTTCTGTGAACAGAGATGGTTATACTTCCCTATGTAACATTACTCCCTTGGTCTAAGAACTGCCCCTCAACTGTCACAAAGGCTGCTGCTTGCTGTGTATATGGAGAGTCAGAGCACACACTAAATTGACCCAACTCTCACCTGGCTGTGCCACTCCACCCACTGGTAGCTTAACACAAAAGACATACACTTTTGGAAGCTTTATGGCTATATCACTGCACATTGCCTGAGAAACCAAATCTGGGATACATAAGGTAAGCTGAAACCCCACCACTACTACTGCAACTGGTGCTCTTTTGCAAGCCCCACCTTCTGGTTGGAGGCCAATTGACACAGTCCATTACAGCATATATAGGTGGAATAATACTACACCAGGAAAGGAGAAAAACAGTATTGGCCTCAGCCATCACCATTGTCTACAACACCTTGGCTAACCAGAGGTCCTGGATCTGTGCTTGTGACAAATTCACTACTATGATAACCAGCATTTGAGAAAACCAGGACACTAAACCTATCTACAATCAAGTAATCTCAGAGTCGAAGTCACTCCCCTGCCACCTCTATTAGAGCTGGTGCTGCTACCTATTCCTGGGAGACTTGAACATGGGTCACATCACTGGATCCCTTGCAGGTATTTTCTAGCATCAGCCTGAAGTGTGGCAGCCCTACTGGGTGAATAGATTCAAAAGAGCAATAGCAATCACTGAAGCCTGGCTTTCAGAGACTCCTACTTCTAGGGGAAAGGAGAGAGCACCACATCAAGGGAACATCCTGTGGGACACAAAAATCTGGATGGCAGGCGTTGAGTCCCACATCTTGTTGCTGATGGGAATTTTCTTTCAGGAGAGACACAATTGCAGTCCTGGGCTTAGCAAAGAAAGTACGCACCTCTAAGCCAACAGTGAGGCAGCCTTTATTCTAATGAAAGGTCTTGGAGAAGGGGTTCTCTTTCCTCCCTTGCTCACCACTGCAGACACAGTTAGGGCTTCTCCCACAAGGACTCAGCATGGGTACACCTATAGACACCCTTCCAGGAAGACTTCAGGGTGATAGCATCTCCACAGAAAGGGCACTCCACAGGTTCCAGCTTGTACTAGAGGCAGAGTCACAATTCCTCTCCACTTGGCATATCAACATTCTTGCAGACAAAAAGTGGTACCTGTCTGATTGGAATAGCTGGGACACTGGGGCAGGAGTGAGGTTGGGAGGGGGATAGCTTTCCTGTTGGGCTGGCAAGGAAGCTGAGAGAGTTCCCACCCTTCACCCTGACAAGACCACAGTGCATCTAATTGAGAGTTCCCTCAGCCACAGTAATCAAGGTTGGAACCTCTGTCCACACTGAGTATTGCATCTAAGCACCTGTTTTAGCTACAACCAGTTCCTACCAAGGGATACCTCCCCTACCGACCTGAAGCTTGAAGCATAAACTCAGCAAACAAAATACGGGGGGAAAATTAAATAAATTAAAAAGTGTACACCACAGCAGAATAAGATAAGCTTCAAGAGACCCCTGCCATTCCAACCCCATAGGAGACAGTGAACTTGCTCACACACAGAGTGTATGACAACCATAACCAGAAAGAAAGCTACTACAACCAGTGAGAAAACCATCACACTTAGACTCTATATAACCAAGGAACTTAGGCAGAATCTTCACCTTTAAAAGTACTAAGAATCAAATTAGGCTATAATAAACTACGTAAAAGCCACATCCTTAAGAGAGGAAAAAATTAACAAACAGGTGAATCAAAAATAAATTTAAGAACAATGAGAAGAAATAGTCTACCCAAATGAGAAGGGACCAGAAAAGTAATTCTGATAATATGGCAAAACAGGGGCCGGGAGCAATGGCTCAAACCTGTAATTCCTACACTATGGGAGGCCGAGGTAGGTAGATCACCTGAGGTCAGGAGTTTGAGAGCAGCCTGTCCAACATGGTGAAAACCTGTCTCTACTAAAAATATAACAATTAGCCAGGCATGGTGGCAGATACCTGTAATCTCAACTACTTGGGAGGCTGAGCTCAGAAGAATCACTTAAATCTGAGAGGCAGAGGTTACAGTGAGCTGAGATCATGCCACTGCACTCCAGCCTGGGTGACAGAGCAAGATTCTATCTCAAAAAAAAAAAAAAAAAAAAAAAAAGGTAAAACAGGACTCTATAACACCCCAGAAAGGTTATGCTAACTTCCCAGCAATAGATCCAAATGAAGATGAAATCTTTGAAATACCAGATAAAAAATTTAGAAGTTTGATTAAGCTACTCAAAGAGATACTAGTGAAAACCAATATAAAGAAAGATAAAAACAAACAAAAAACTGCAGAGTATGAATGAAACATTTTCCAGAGAGACAGATACCTAAAGAAAAGCCAATCAGAACTTCTGGAAATGAAAGACACACTTAAGGAAATACAAAATGCAGCGGAAATTTTCAATAATAGACTAGAATAAGTAGAAGAAAGAATTTCAGAGCTTGAAGATAAAGCTTTTAAATTAACTCAACCAAATAAAAATAAAGATAAAAGAATCAAAAGAAATGGAAAAAAAAATGTCTCCAAGAAATAAGGGATTATGAAAATGGCCAAACCTAAGAATAATTGCTGTTCCTAAGGGAGAAGAGAGGTCAAAGGTTTGGAAAATGTATTTGAGGGACTAATTGAGGAAGCATTCCCTAGCCTTGTTAAAGACTTAGGTATCCAATACAAGAAGCTCAAAGAACTCCTGTGAAATTCATTGCAAAAAGATCATCACCAAGGCACATAGTTATCACACTAACTAAAATGTGCATGAAGGAAATAATTCTAAGAGTTGTGGGACAGAAGCATCAGGTAGCCTATAAAGGAAAAGTTATTAGACTAACAACAGAATTCTCAGCAGAAACCTTACATGGTAGAAGGGATTAGGGTTCCATCTTCAGTCTCCTTAAACAGAATAATTGTCAGCCAAGAATCTCATATCCAGCAAAATAAGCTTCATAACTGAAAGAGAAATAAAATATTTTTCAGACCACCAAACCAGCACTACAAGAAATGCTAAAAGCAGTTCTAAATCTTGAAACAAAAGCTTGATATGCACCAAAGAGAACCTCCTGAAAGAATAAAGTGCATAGGTCCTAGAAAACAATAACACAACAATAAAAAAAGTATCTTGGTAACAACTAATAGGATGAATGGAACAGGACCTAACATCTCAATACAAACATTGAATGTAAATGGCCTCAATGTTCCACTTAAAAGATATAGAATGGCAGAATGGATTAAAAAAACACCAACTAAATGTCTGCTGTCTTCAGGAGACTCATCTGAACAGAAGAATTCTTATAAACTCAAAGTAAATGGGTGGAAAAAGATATTTCACACAAATGGAAACCAAAAGTGAATAGGAGTAGCTGTTTTGTCTTATGTCAGACAAACAGACTTTAAAGCAACAACAGTAAAAAAAAAGACAAAGAAGGTCATTATATAATAATAAAAGGATAATAATGATAATATAATAAAAGGATGCATCTAACAAGAAGCTATTAGAATTCTAAATTTATATGAACCTAAGACCAAAGCTCCCAGATTTATAAATCAATTACTACTGGACTTAAGAAATGAAACGGACAGCAACATAATAATAGTGGGGGACTTCAATACTCCCCTGACAATAGACAGATTGTCAGGACAGAAAGTCAACAAAGAAACAAAGGACTTAAACTCTACTCTAGATTAAATGGACTTAATGGGTATTTACAGAATATTCCACCCAACAAATGCAGAAGATACCTTCTTCTTTAACAATGAAATACAGATGGAAATTTTAAAATGTTTTGAAATGAATGATAAGAGTGACACATTTTATTAAAACTCAAAGAATACTGTGAAAGCAGTGCTAACAGGAAAGTTCATAATGCTAAATGCCTACACCAAAAAGTCTTAAGGAGTACAAATTAACAATCTAATGTCACAGCTCAAAGAACGAGAGAAACAGGAACTAACTAAACCCAAATCCAGCAGTAGACAAGAAATAACAAATATCAGAGCAGAACTGAATGAAATTGAAACAGACAAACAAAAAAAGAAACAAAAAGTTGTTTTTTTGAAAAGATGAACACAATTGATAGGTCACTAGCAAGATTAACCAAGAAAAGAGGAGAGAAGATCCAAATAAGCTCAATGCAATGAAACTGGAGGCATTACAACCAATACCACAGAAATGCAAATGATTATTCAAGACTACTATGAACACCTTTATGTGCACAAAGTACAAAGTCTAGAGGAAATGGACAAATTCCTGGAAACGTAGAATCCTTGTAGATTAAATCGGGAAGAAAATAGGAATCCTGAACATACCAATAGCAAGCAGTGAGATTAAATCACTTATTTAAAAATCACCAACAATAAAAAGTTTAGGACAAGAGGATTCACAGCTGAATCCTACCAGATATTCAAATAATTAATATGAATCCTACTGACCCTATTCCAAAAGATCGAGACAGAGGGAATTCTCCCTAAATCATTCTATGAAGCCAATATCAACCTATAACAAAAAACAGGGAAGGCTACAACAACAACAACAACAAATAAAAGTACAGGCCAATATACCTGAGGAACATAGATGCAAAAATCTTCAACAAAATACAAGCTAACTGAATTCACCAGCATAGCAGAAAGATAATACTTAATTATCAAGTGACTTTCACACCAGAGATGCAGAAATATTTTAACATACACAACAGAATAAATGTGATACATCACATAAACAGAATTAACAACAAAATCCATATAATCATCTCAATAGATGCAGAAAAAGCATTTGAGAAAATTAAGCATCCTTTTATTATCAAAACCCTCTGCAAACTAGGTAGAGAAAGGACTTACCTCAAAATAATAAAAGCCATAGATGACCAACCCACAGCCAACATCGCACTTAATAGGAAAATGTTGGAAATATTCCCCTTGAGAAATGGAACAAAACAAGGGTGCCCACTTTCATCACTTCTATTCAACATACTACTAAAGTCCTAGCTGGAGCAATCAGGCAGAGGAAGAAATAAGGGGATGCAAATTGTGAAAGAGAAAGTCAAGCTATTGCTATACACCAATGATATGATTGTGTCGAAAGCATTAAAGACGGCCGAGACACGTGGATCACTAGGTCAGGAGATTGAAACCATCCTGGCTAACACGGTGAAACCCCGTCTCTGCTAAAAAATACAAAAAATTAGCCAGGCGTGATGGTGGGCACCTGTAGTCCTAGCTACTCGGGAGGCTGAGGCAGGAGAGTGGCGTGAACCTGGGAGGCAGAGCTTGCAGTGAGCCAGGATCGAGTCACTGCACTCCATCCTGGGTGACAGAGCAAGACTCCATCTCAAAAAAAAAAAAAAAAAAAAAAAAGGGAGAGAGAGAAAGAAAAAAGAAAACACTAAAGACTCATCCAAAAGGCTCCTATACCTGATATACAATTTCAGTCAAATCTCAGGTTAGAAAATCAGTGTACACGAATTAGTAGCACTGTTATACACCATCAATAATCAATCTAAGAATAAAATCAATAATTCAATCCTTTTTACAACAGCTCCAAAAGAAAAAAAATTAACCTAGGAATATGCTTAGCCAAGGAGGTGAAAGATCTCCCAAGGAAAACTATAAAACACTGCTGACAGAAATCATAGATGACACAAACAAATGGAAACACATTCCATGCTCATTGGTTGTAAGAATCAACATTGTGAAAGTAACCATACTTCACAAAGCAATCCACAGATTCAGTGCAATTGCCATCAAAATACCATCATCATTTTTCACAGAACTAGTAAAAGCAATTCTAAAGTTCATATGGAACCAAAAAAGAGCCTGCATAGCCAAAGCAATCATAAGCAAAGGAACAAATCTGGAGGTATCCCATTATCGGACTTCAAATTATACTACAAGGCTTTAGTTACTAAAACAGCATGGTATTAGTATAAAAACAGACACATAGACCAATAAAACAGAATAAAGAACCCAGGAATAAAGCCAAATACGGACAGCCAATTGATCTCTAACCAAGCATACAGAAACATCAACTGGGGAAAGGACATCCTACTCAGTAAATAGTGCTGGGAAAACTGGCAAGCCACATGTAGCAGAATGAAACTGGATCCCCATCTCTCACTTTATACAAAAATCAACTTAAGGTGGATCAAAGACTTAAATCTAAGACCTGAAACCATAAAAATTCTAGACGATAATATTGAAAATATTCTTCTGGACATTGGCCTAGGCAAAGAATTCATGACTAAGATCCCCATAAGCAAATGCAACAAAAACATAAATAAATAAATGGGACCTAATTGAACAAAAGGTCTTCTGCATAACAAAAGAAATAATCAGCAGAGTTAACAGGCAATCCACAGAGTGGGAGAAAGTGTTTGCAAACTGTGCATCAGACAAAGAACTAGTATCCAGAATAAACAAGGAACTTTAACAAATCAGCAAGAAACAAACAAATAATGCCATCAAAAAGTGAGCAAAGATATGAATGGACATTTCTAAAAAGAAGATATGCAAAGAGTTAATAAGCATAATGAAAAAAATGCACAACATCACTAATCATCAGGGAAATGAAAAATAAAACCACAATGAGATACCACCTTACTCCTGCAAGAATGCAATAACTAAAAAGTAACTAAATAGTCAAAACAATAGATGTTGGTGTGGATGTGGGGAATACGAAACACTTTTAGACTGCTGGTGGGAATGTAAATTAGTACAACCTTTATGGAAAACAGCATGGAGAATCCTTAAAGAACTAAAAGTAGATCTACCATTCAAACCAGCAATCCTACTACTGGGTATCTACCTCCCCCCCAAAAAAGTCATCATATGAAAAAGATACATGCACACACCCGCTTATGGCACCTTAATTCACAATTGTAATGATATAGGACCAATCTAATTGCTCATCAATCAATGAGTGGATTTTAAAAAAATGTAGTATAGAATACTACACAGTCACAAAAAATAATGTCATTATGACTTTTGTAGCAACTTTGGTGGATCTGGGGGTCATTATTCTAAGTGAAGTAACTCGAGAATAGAAAACCAAATACCATATATTCTCACTTATAAGTGGGAGCTGGTTTATGAGGATGCAAAGACATACAGAGTGATATGATGGACTTTGGGGACTTCAGGGGGATTTTGGGAGGGAGGAGAGGAATAAAAGCCTACATATTGGGTAGAGTGTACACTGCTTAGGTGATGGCTACCTAAAATTTCAGAATTCACCACTGTGGAATTCATCCATGTAACAAAAACCACTTAGATCCCCAAAGTTTTGAAATTAAAAAAAAAAAAAAAAATCCTACAAGTGTTTAAATAATCTGATGTTGCACCTCAAGAAACTAGAAAACCAAGAATAAGCCAAACCTAACATTAATAGAAAGACAGAAATAATAAAGGCCAGAGCAGAAGTAAACAGACTAAAACAAAATATGAAAAGTTGATTTTTTTAAAAAAAAGATAAACACAATAGATAAATGGCTAGCTAGACTAACCAGGGGGAAAAAAGAGAAGGCCCAAACAAGTAAAATAAAAAATGAAGATGAAGACATTCCAACTGACACTATAGAAATACAAAAGGTCATCTAAGACCATAATGAACAAATATTCACTAACACACTGGAAAACCTACAGGAAATGTGTAAATTCCTGGAACTATGAAAAGTACCAAGATTAAATCAGGAAGAAAAGGAAAACCAAACAGTCCAATTATGAACAATGAGATTGAATTAGTAATAAAACATCTTACACCAAAAATAAAGCCCAGGACCAGATGACCTTACAATAAAACTTTACCAAATATGCGAAGAATAATTAATATAAATTCTCCTCATGCTATTCGGAAAAAAAAAAAATGATGAGGAGGGAATTCTCCCTAACTCATTCTATGATGCCAAATTTACCCTGATACCAATATCAGACGAGGACACAACAAAAAAGAAAACTATAGGGCAATATCCCTGATGAACATAGAAACAGAAATTCTCAACACAGTACCAGCAAATTGAATCCAACCACACATCAAAAAGATCATACAACATAATTAAGTGGAATTTATCCCAGGGATGCAAAAATGGCTCAATACATGCAAATAAATAAACATTATATATCACATCTATAAAATTAAGAACATAAACCATATGATCATCTCAATGGACACATAAAGGTTTAGATAAAATTCGACATCTCTTCATTATGAAAACTCCCAACAAACTAAGCATAGAAGAAATATATATCAACATGATAAAGGACATTTATGAAAACCCACTGCTAACATTATACTGAATGTGGAAAAGCTGAAAGCCTTACCTCTAAGAACTGGAACATGAAAAGGATGCCCACTTTCACCACTCCTATTCAGCATAGACCTACAAGTCCTATCCAGAGCAATCAGGCAAGATGAAAAATAAATAAGTAAATAAAATGTGTCCACATTTACATAAGGGAATCAATGTGTCTCTCTTTGCAGATGATGTGGTCAGATAACTAGAAAAACTTACAGATTCCACAGCATCCTCTCTGATCTGATAAATAAATTTGGAAAGTTGCTGGATACATAATCAACATACACAAACTAGTAATGTTTTTATGCCAATAAAGACCTAGTGAAGAAAATATCTAGAAGATAATTTATCTTGCAATAGCTATAAAATAAACAAAATGCTTAGAGATGAATTTAAGGAAGGAAATGAAAATCCTGTACAAAGAAAACTATAAAACATTGATGAAAAGTTGAAAGGGATATAGACAAATGAAGAGATATACCATGCTCATGATCAAAATAAATATTTTGAAAACAACGACATTCCCCAAAGCAATCTTCAGCTTCAATGAAATCTCTATCAAAATATCAATGCCATTTTTTCACATAAATAGAAAACAAATCTAAAATTTGTCTGAAACCAAAAAAGAGCTCATATAGCCATAGTGATCCTGAACAAAAAGGAGAAAGATTGATACACCACATTACCACACTTCAAAATATATCACCAGGATATAGTAACAAAAACTGCATGGCATTAGTATAAAAACACACAAATAGATCAATGAAACAGAGAAGAAAACCCGGAAATAAATCCACAAAATTTATAGCTAACTGTTTTTGACAAAGGCAGCAAGAACATAAATTGGGGAAAGGACATGCTTTTCACTAAACAATATGAGAAAATTGAATATTCATATGTGAAGTAATGACATTGGACCCCTATTTCTAACCATATACAAAAAAACAATCTGAGATGGATTAAAGACTTGTATGTAAAACCTGAAACTATAAAAATACTGGAAGAAAACATTGGAGAAACAATTCAGAACATTGTTATAGGCAAAACAATTTTGGCTAAGATCTCAAAAGCACTGTCAACAAAAACAAAAATTGACAAATGAGACTATATTAAACACAACCTCTTCAGACCAAAGCAAACAATCAAAGAGTGAAGACACAACCTGTTAAACAGGAGAAGAAGAAGAAGAAG
>NW_016806392.1:1698728-1716967 GCF_001698545.2 Rhinopithecus bieti | reverse complement strand
CTTCTTCTTCTTCTCCTCCTCCTCCTTCCTCCTCCTCCTCCACTACTACTACTACTACTACTCCTTCTTCTTCTTCTTCTTCTTCTTTCTTCTTCTTCTTCTTCTTCTTCTTCAAGACAGAGTTTTGCTCTGTCACCCATACACCCATATTGGAGTACAGTGGCACGGTCTCCGCTCCCTGCAACCTCTGCCTCCCAGGTTCGGCTGATTCTTCTTCCTCAGCCTCCCAAGCCAGCCGGTGGAATTACAGGCACACACCACCATGCCTGGCTAATTTTTATATTTTTAGTAGAGACGTGGCTTCACCATGTTGGCCAGGCTGGTCTCGAACTCCTGACCTCAAGTGATCCCCCTGCCTCAGCCTCCCCAGGGTGCTGAGATTACAGGAGTGAGCCAATGTGCCTGGCTGTGATCACTATTCTTATTAGGTGACGTTGCCTACAGAAAAGAGAGATTGTAGAGCTTTTCAAAGATGCTGGGGCTCTTCTCACAAATTTATTTCTTACATTTGTGATAACAAGTATGTCTTCTGGGCCTTCGCAGTGTGGATAGTCAGAAGTGGTCCTCCCAGAGAGGATGACAAATCCACTCTAACATTCCCGTATCCCTAAACTTTGAATCCCTTCTTGTACATTAAACCAAGGCAGGTCCAGCATTTCTAACTTGCTCACTGTCAATTACCTTTTTGTTCCATGCCCAATAAACAAACAAACAAACAAACAAACACACAAACAAACTGTTGGAGCCCTTTCTAACTCCCTGAAGTACAATATTACATACAGAATGTATGTTTGGTGAGACCATATCAATCTATTCAGCCTGACCCAACTTTATGTTCCTCCCACCATTGTACCAAAACTTTAATATCCATTCCTATACATGCTCCCTTGATTTCTATCTGCATAGATGAGAAAACTCAAGTAGTTCTTTAGAAGTATAGCAATTCTCTTTATTGAGTTACACTTTCAACCTCACCTTTACAGGCCTGCTGGGACTTGAGTGTAGATATAGGTAGGATCAAAGTGGTGTTACGGATGTGTTCTAAAGAGAACAGCATTGTCTTCCGTGTCAACTGGCTCAGAGGAGGCTATTGCAGGTTTCTCAGGCAATGCAGGGTTAGCCCCCTCAAACAGGGGACTAGGGGTGGAAAAACTATTTCAACTAAGAGTGGGGAGGATGTTTCTACTGGTGATGCAGAGGCTGTTCCCACTGGAAGTGGAGAGGCTGTTTCCACTAGCAAAAATGTCTTATCAAAATGTAGGGACTCAGTAGCCCCAGCGTAATCAGAGTCTTTCCAGTCATCCTCATTTCAACTTGCAGGATCCCGCTCCTTCCTTAAAGTGCCTTCACTTTAATGGCAGATCCTTTGTATGGCTGAGAGTTCAAATTTTGTTGTAATTCAGCAAGTTACAGAAAGAGATTCTGAGTTTGATTTTTTTTTAGCAATCTTAGCTCTGTGCCTAGAGATAATAAGAGTATCCTTCAGGGCCATATAGAAGCTTTCAGGTCACTTATGCAATGTTTAATTTGGGAATTGGAATCCCCAAGCTCATCCTTTCCTTCTCCACCTGGTCTGGCAATATTAGGAGTGAACAGCTTGGTGGTTAACAGATTTGTATTTTATGATCCTTTTATAATTTGTTGCTGTAAGTTGCAAGCAATGTAAACTTATTCCAGATATTTTAGTGCAATATAAATTTATTAAGAGGTTACTGAATAATAATAACTAATATTTAGAGAGGAAATGTGTGTCACTTTGGAGATATACATACACAATTATAAATGCATTTCTAAAACATGGGAATTACTATCTCTGCCTTGCCAATTAGAAACTGAGAAATGCAGAGATAAAGTAAAGTACAAAAGATGACACATGCATACACAAACAATAAGTGGTAAAGGTGAGATTTGAATCCAGATGATTTTTGTACTACATACTTGCTCCAGAACAGTGATTTTCAAACTTGAAGCTGCATCAGAATTCCCTGCAGGACAGGTTAGTGGGAGAAGAGCCCACTGCTCTGGGCTCTTCTCCAAAGCTGCTGATTCAGTAGGTAGGAAGTGAGACCTGAGAGTTTTTATGAAGTTCCCAAGTGATGCTGATGCTAGTAGTTCTTAAGTCCAAAACTTAAGAACCTTCATTCTTGATAACTATGTTTCGAGGGCCAGAGAGCCAGACTCAGAGGCTATGAAGTTATTTAGTGGCTCAAATCGGAGGTGGAATCCATCAATGAACTTCAGCCATTACCACTACTTTTCCTACCACATCAAACACTGGAATAAGTATATGCTGCAGATCAACCACCTGCCCATCCTTATAACAGAACATTGATACCATTTCAAGCATTGCACCCAGCATTCTCCTGCAATTTCAATTTTTCTGAAATTACTTTGCCTTTAGAGATTATGTTTATGGCCCCTTGCCTCTTTGCATCTCATATTCCTGATTCAGAATCCAAGATAGGTACATATGTTAGGTGGAGCTTAAGTCACACACCCTTGTCTTTGCCCATAAGGAGGAGTTCAAAGCAACTTCTGATTCCATAGTTGTTTGTAGACTGATGAGTTGTTTTTACGAATTAGTTTTATTACATAGGGGATTCAGAAGCTAAAGGATAATGGATGTCTACTACAATAGCCTTATCAAATAAGGGGCAAAGATAATACAATTTTAATCATTTTACACATTTTTATTGAACAATAATTTTATGGTAGAATCATAAGGCACTGAGAATAAAGTTTAATAGTATTTGACCTTGCTTTTTAAATTCCCACTAAAAGAAAAAATAGAAATGTGATTATTTTGCTTAGGGTTGCACAATGTCACAAGAATCTGAGTGGAGGCCAGAACTCTGGTTCTAATCCTCTATGATTTCTAATCCTTGGAAGCAACATTTGTTACTGTCTTAGTCTGTTCTGTCTGCTATTACAAAATATCATCAACTTGGTGGGTTAAACCTCAGAAATTTGTTGCTCCCAGTTTTGGAGGCTAGAAATTTCAAGATCAAGGTGTCTGCAGATGCGGCATCCAGTGAGAGCCCAGTTCTTCATCGATGGCACCTGCTCACTCTGTCTTCACATAGTAGAAGAGATGAGAGGTTTCTTTGGGGCCTTCCTCACAGGGCACAGATCCCATTTATGATGGCTTTACCTTCATGACTGTATCACCTCCCAAAGTCCCTGATTTCTAATCACATCATCTTGGGGTTTAGGTTTCAACGTGAAATCTGAGGACAAACATTCAGGCATATAGCAGTTGCTGTGTATCCATCTGTCTTTTTACATGAAAGCACTAGTTTTTCACTATTTCAGTATTTTCTGAAAAATCTGAATCAAAGCATAAACATTTCAGAAGGAATGATTTGCTTTATTCCAGTGTATTATTCCTGATTATTTGATTAAAGACAACTGAATCCAACTCTGCAAAGCTTAAGAGAAAAACATCTTGAAAGGAACTGGGTAGTTGATAAAATGCAACCCAGGCCCAGAGAGTAGAGAAAGCAGGAGAATTCTAATGTACAGTCTTTTAAGGGTTCCATTTTCAAAATCATCTGTCTCCTAAATCTTGTTAATTCTATTTCCTTCAGACTTCTTTTTCGCCATTCAAATGATCAAAAACTCAACCCAGGCTGACAACAGAGGGTTTGTACTCTGGAACATGATGTCTCATCTATTTCTGATTTTTATGATTTTAGATGAGACTTTAGACTTCAGACTTTAGAATTGTTGCTGGAATAAGACCTTTGTGGCTGTTAGGTAGGAGGAACGTATTTTGCATCATGTGATAAGGGAATGCATTTTGGGTGGTCGGGGTGAAATGCAATGGACTGACTTGGATCCACTCCCAAAATTCATATGTTAAAGTCCAACATGACTGATTTGGAGACAGGGCCTATAGGAAGGTAATTAAGGCTAAATGAACTCATCAGGGTGGGACCCTAATCTGATAGAATCAGTATCGGATGCCAGCGAGCTTTCTCTTTCTCACTGGCTCTGTGCATGCACACAGAAGAGTTTATGCGAGCATAGAACAAGGTGATGACCACCTGCAAGCCAGGCAAAGAGGCCTCAAAAGGGGAAATCAAACCCCGCTGAACTACGATCTGGGACTTCTACCATCCAGAACTGTGAAAAAATCAGTATGTGTTGTTCAAGCTGACTGGTCTCTAATATTTTTGTCATGGCAGCCAGTGCTGATGCACAGATTTTGGAGACATCCATTCCCCCGGGCCCTGTCCTCACCTACCACGTATCCCTGTGTTAACACTGCTCTGCAGCCACCGTATCTTGCTCACAGATCTTTGCATAACTCTTTGTTTCTCCATAGCTTTGTATTTATAAACTACCCTCTTTTTTGATTCTGGAATTAGCCTTCCTTCATTTTACCCTCTTAATAAATAATTGCTAATCCTTTAAGAATAAGTTAAAGTTCTCTTCAGTCTAAGCTAGTTGATCACACTCTTCTTGTTTATTCTTTTTAGATAAATACATTGCATATCTAAGGATGAAATTCACTAATTATAGGCCTCTTTTCTTTCCATTAAATAGTTAACTTCTTGAAACAGTGTGCTTTGGAATTGAACAGATCTGTGTTCAAATCCTAACTCTGCAAAATAGAGTATCTCTCTAAATTAAAATATCCAAGCAAATTGTCTATAATAACAACTTACTATATTACTATGAAATTTATTCAAAATCCCATATTTCAAATACATGTCAATATATTTAGTGATAATAATGTTTTTTTTTTTTCATTTCTTAGCAAAATAGAGTTTAGCGTAGCTTCAGCTGTCAATCTTATTGTAAAAATTTACAAACAAGCAATCAAATTAATGAAGGATTGGAAACAGTGATAAAAGTGACTAAAAAAGAAAAAAAAAAAGAAAGCCAGTATAAAGAAGAAGCTTGAAGTGGCCATAAAGAGTAACAGGAAGCAGCATCTCAGAGGGCTTGATTGTTGGTAGTTGAGCTTTGAAAAACTTTTCAAGCCTTGAAACATTTGGTCTGCTTTTCCCAAAGTCAAACGTTGAGTCTTCGCTTTGCGATAAATGTTGGTAATGTGTTCTTTATAGCATTGTATGCCCTTCTGTCTCACGTATCACACTTTCCCAAACCTCATTCTTTCTGACAGACTTAAAAGACAGTCAAGATTTCATGGTGTTCATGAAACAGGTTACATAATTATGAACAGGTTTCATAATTATAAACAGGTAAACAACATTTGAAGAAAATGCCATGGAGGCAAATTTTGGCTGATAGCTATATCAGAGCTTGGAGTTTTATGTTTGTTTTAAAATACGGCAAAAGGTCTTGAACCAGAGAGTGCTCTACTTACCTGACAAGGTACCCACTTAAACATTCAAGAATAGCAAATCAGTTTAAAATCTGTGCATGACAAAATATTTTACATCTTTTCTGTCTCTCATGCTTTTGAAAAAGAATACATTTTCCTTCTTCCTGGAAGAATTTGCTCACATCTAGCTTACTACTTACTTGAAACATGCCACTTATCACACTTAATTTCAATTGACTATTTGCATGTTGGTTTGGGCTAGGCTGCACTACATTGTTTAGTATTTCTTCCCTTGTATGTTACTGGTTAGCATGAGCCACAGAAACGGTTTTTGAGCAAACTAGGAAGAGTATAATTGAAACATGCAGGGGCTATTGAAAACAATATGCTAAGAATAGAGAAGGCTCAAGGACAGTATCTCTAGCTAGTTGCACTTTCAATGAACTCCAGTAGTCAAGGACAGTATCTCTAGTTGAACTTTTAATGAACTCTAGTAGGTGCCAAGAAGGCAGACAAAATAAGAAAGAGCTTAGAGACAAGGAACTAAGCAGAAGGTTACATCTGAGTACAGAAAGTTTGTTTTGCATTGTGTTATTTTGCTGACGTGGGGTTTATGGAGTATAAATAAAGTGAGGCGGAGGCTCTAGGCGTGGCCGCCATGTTCTCTGTTTGTCTTTGTCTCTTGTGTCTGTTCATTCTCCACCACCACCACCACCGCGGTCCTCAATAAAACAGCCTCTGTATTCTCATGGAAGCATGCTGTCATCCATCTGCCAGCTCACCTTGTTGACATGAGCCAGCAACCAGGCTTGCAACAGCTCCTTCCTTCCCTGGCTCCTCTTGTAGCTTCTTCCAACCCTTGGGACAGTTGTGTGTGTAGTCTCAGTTACTGCAGAACACCCATACCACTGAAGTCACGGAAACAAGAACTTGCATTAATTTTATCTCCTTGGGCTCCAGTCTATGCTTGTAAGGCCCAGCTTGTTCTTTTTCTCCTCTCACTCTACATCTTTGTATCCATCCTCCTCTCCCAGCTGTCTGCCCTGTGGACGTCAAGCTCCATCATCAGACTTGAAGACAGCAGCCTAGAAGATGCTGCTTGATCAGCCCTCACAATCCCAAAAGGCAAAGTATCTACAACAAGTCACTTCATAGATAGATCTCTCTCTCTATATACTAGTATTTATATCGCATGCATTGTATGTGTATCATCCGTATGTCTGTCGTGTACACATTCCAGACATTGCACAAATGCACAACTTGCATATGTAAATGTATACTTACATCAGAGACACAGAACCACTACACATATATGTGTATATGCTTATATACACACATATAAAGCCATTATAAATATATGTCTGTATCCACATCAGTAGGGATTCTACTTCTCTGATAAACCTCAGCATGGGTCATTAGCATTCATTCACTACACTATAAGCTGCTGTAAGCAGGGACTCTAAGGCACTCTGTGGAACCATTGTATTAGCAACAACTAACACACGGTCTGACACTTTGTGGATGCTACATAAAACATAGCATATTATAATATTTTACATTTCAAAATATATTTTAAAATTTTTGTTCAGAAAGACTGAACAAAAGAATGGGAAAGTTCCCTTTAGAAAACTCTCACAAAATAATGTAAAATAATATAAAGTTATATTATTAAAATAATATAAAGTTATAAACAGGATATAAACATAAAAATGTAAGTTTGAAGCAGCTATAGGACAATCGGTGGTTTACATAACTTCTGGCATGTGGCACCCGACTTTAAGAAACAAGTCAGTTCTAATGTGTAGAGGTATAAATCATTAGAACTCATGTTGTCATGGAAACTGTGGACATTAATACAAAGTTATATGTTTAACATAATTGAGGAATAGGAGTTGAAATTTGGGGAAGATCAATATTTAGGAGCAGACAGAGAAATATCTCTCAAGAGGGCTAACAATGAAAGTCAGAGAGGTTGTTAGAGAAATAAATAAAAGATAATGGTGCACTGAAAGTCGAGAGAGGAGACAGAGTTAAGAATGAGGGTGTGGCAAACAACTTTAAATATGACAGAAACAATGAATGAAATAAACAAGGAAGGATTTCCATTTGGCACACCTTTGCAGATGTTAGGAAGTACCATTTCAGTGGGATAATAATGGTTAAATCTAAATTTTATTGATTAATGAGTGAATTAGTGGTGAGCCATTGAAGGCAGTATGTAGATCAGTTATTCAAGAGAGGTATGTTTAAAAGGAACATGGTGGGCGGCAGTTGCAGACCTGGAGAATTTTATTCTTGATATTTTTAGACATGGAAACACCTAAGAAGATCAATGTATGTGCCGGGTAGAGATAAAGAAATAAGAAGCCGTTGCTAAAGACAAAAAAGAGCAGAAGCATTCAATAGAAGAAGGTCTCAGAAGAAGAAGGACATTCGCTATAAAATAGTGGGGTTTTAGGAAGCTAAATAACGCGATCTCTCTCTCACTTTGCTATCACCATCTTAACCAAATGATTAAACTTAGCATCATCCATGGCAGAAAAAGCTGACATGATACACCTTTTGACGTGATCCAATAAGAAATATTCAACATTGATTTTTAATATTAATATCCTCTGATTAAAGTTGATTAATTTAAAACCATCCTGAGTAAACTATATAAAAATAAACCCAGAATGTGGCGTGATCTACAAGTCAACTGACTTGCACTCTTCATAACAGTTGATTTCGTGAAAAACAATGTTACTAGCTCACTAACTCCACCATCAATTAACTAACTAAATCAGTCAATCAATGTGAAGGGATTGTTCTTCACCTAAAGAAACTAAGTAAATATGACAAGAATATTTAGTGTGTAAGCCTTGATTGGGTTCTAAAATAAACATTTAATTTAAAAGACTGTAACATGTATTTTTAATTTGAACATTTTGTGCATATTTTTTACATGACACAATAAAACTTTTGCTATATTCAGACACAATCATGGTATTGTGGTCCGTAAGAGAATAGACTTACCCTTAGAAGATGCATGCTGACTTGAAGGGTGAAATGTCATGGTGTAGAGATAGGTAGATGGAGACAGAGTTTGCAAATGCAGCAAATGTTAACACCTAGTGAATTCTGGTAAAAAGCATAGTGGTGTTTACTGTATTATTTGTTAAAATTTCCTTACATTTCTAAGCTTTCAAAATAAAGCAATGCAGGAAGATAAAATTCCTCTCTTCCTTTTTCTTTCTGGATTTGGATATTAATGGAGACGGGGGGACAGTGTTGGGGGAGGAGATGTATTGATATGCAGTTTGTCCTAATTAGTCATGGATTTGATCTTTTCAAATTTACCTACTTGCTAATATTTATTGTAACTCCTAAATTCATAC
Organism: Rhinopithecus bieti; assembly: GCF_001698545.2. NCBI lineage: Eukaryota > Metazoa > Chordata > Mammalia > Primates > Cercopithecidae > Rhinopithecus > Rhinopithecus bieti. Next base: position 1,708,297 of record NW_016806392.1, on the reverse strand, counting down.
CTGTGGCATTTTCACGATGCCACTCTGCCATTCACAGAGCTGTGGAAAATGGGAGTCCCTCATCCCCATGTTCCCTGCTGAGGTGGAGACAGGTGAGCTACCTTTTCCTCATCAGCTCACACTGCAAACATGCGTCCTTTCCATGGCCCAGGTAGTGCCGTGAAGTTCATACTTTTTCTCTTTTTATTCATGATTTCACTGTTTCAATGCCCCGTGAGCCTAGGGCTGATGTGCCTTCTGGTGTCCCTAAGCAACAGTGGTCTGGGATGTCCCCTACGGAGAAAATGCCTGGGATAGATAACCTTTGTTTAGACATGAGTTACAACGCTGATGGCAGGAGTTCAGTGTTAATGAAGCAACAATATACAGTAACCAAGGTGTCTTCGAACAGAGACACACATGAAGCAAGGTCATGTACTGACCAGCTGATGAAAATGTAGATTAAGAGGCTCACGGGAATCTAAGCCTGTACTTCCCCTAGGGACAGTGAGTGCTTTAGTATTCTTGGCCCCTTTGTAGAACATAATTATCGCGAAGACTGAGAATCAACTGTAATATATGTAAGTCATTGTGGCTTTGGCACCGCCTTCAGCTGGGCTTGCTACTCACCAGAATTCAATTTTTTAATCCATGCAGTCATACACCCTCCACACCCTACCTCACCCCCAAACAACAAATAGACAGAAAAAGACAAGAGCAGAGCTTGCTCTGCTAAATGGACCACACAGAGAGAAAACAGGCAGGCAAGCCAGGACACAGGCTCCTTCAGCAAGGGTGCAGAGAGGACACCCAGCAGCGGAGCAGGCAGGCTGGCGGGAGGTGCACACCCGCTCAGTGCAGGAGGAAAGAGCCACCACAGCTGATGCCCTTCCAAGGGAAACACGGGATCCAGGAACTGCTGCAGTTTCCCTTTAACTCCACGCCCCAGAGGAAGAGAATTTTTCTTCTGCAAGAGGAAGAAGGACTGTGGTGTGATACCCCACACATCTAGATAATGGTTATGAATCTGATGTCCTCAAGGCAAAGCTAGGAAAATAAAGGCACAACTGCCAGAGAAAGGCCAAGGGTGCCACAGAGGAGTGGGCGCAGCATAGCACCCCACTGAACACAGTGATGGACTGTCAGGACAAAAACTGGCAAACCTAATGACCACTCCCCAGAGTGTCTGCAGCCCAGAAGCCCTGAAGGTCACATATCTGGAGGTCCCAGAGGCTTTGGCCTGAATCCTGGACTTTTTCTGTGACATCAGAGACTTGGTATTTGTAGACTCGGGGTTAGGTGGAGCCATTCATGGAGACCACTCAGGCCTTGCCTTAACAATAGCAGGATTCAACAGAAATGTGTCCCTGGAATATTGTTTCACAGCAAGCATTTCTGGGGAGGGTTTTCCCCGTCAAGCTTCTGCCCTGTGTGCAGGAGGAGGTGCAGTCCAAAGAAGTCTCAGGCCCTCCTCCCTGACACGGGGCCTTTTCAAGGATGGAAATCTTTGGGTTTTATTATCCATGAGATTATTTCATATTTACATATACTTAGGGCAGAAAGACTATGCAAGGCTTGGCTTTAGGCCTAGATATTTAATGAAAAAAAACCTTCTTATTTGCTTTTAAGAGTGTTAAAGAAGCATTTGATTCACCACGTTCACTCAGCAGGAAGTAGGTGACTTTCCTGGGTTCTGTCAGATAATTAGTCTTCAGGGTCAGTCGCAGATTCATGGCTGGCTGCTCTAGGCACAAGCTGCTCCTTGATATGTAAGAATGTTAGTGAATTTCTCTGGAAAATGCTTTTATGGCCCTCCAGGCCCAGATACAATTTGTATCTCTGTGTCCTATGATATATACTATTAATTAAATTAGAGAGTCATAATTATATGTTCCAGAGTGGAAAGAAACAATAGGTTGGGATTCAATGACGGAAGCATAAATAATCTGCCATAAAAGATGTTTTCTGTTTACTCAATAGGGGTCCTTGCTAACCCACTGCCAATGCCACCTACCCCCCTCCAAAAAAAAACCTCATTTCATCATCATTTGACTTTCATAAAAAACATACATGGAAATGACTAGGATTGACTTAATCCATTCCTCTGGCCAGGAAGTTATTTAGGTCTTTGAGTAACACATCCTGATCTACCGACGTGAGAAATCCATTGATGAGTTTCTAAGATAGATTTTCTCTTTCAATAAAAAGTTGCCCAAAAGGCATGCTCTTCCCTGGCACTATTGTGTGTGTGCTGGGAACTGCTGCACTTTGGGGTCCTTGAGGACCACATGGCCCAAAAAGGTTGCATAGTAGAGGAACTAGAAGCAATTGGCCCCTAAACTCATCAACCCTAGAACCGCCTACTTCTAGGTTTCTAGATACATGAGTTAATGAACTCTTGTAATAGCCATTCTTATAGCTGGGTCTTCTGGCACTTGCAGCTGAAAGCAATTTTATAAAATGCAGATTCATCTTTTGTGAGAAAGAACAAAAGGAATGAAGGCCTGAACAGATAACTTGCTTTATTTGCATATTTATCTAACTTTACTGAAAACTGTGTTGTTGAGATGTGATTTCGGTTAACAGAGAGAACCCATTCTATTTATAAACTTTGTTGTCAGAAACTTTATATCACAATCATCCTGAAATATTGTGTGACATGTTTACTGATGCCAAAAATATGTCCAATAGAGTACAGTGGTCACATGCCATATTTTTATAATAAATTTTAAACTGTCTTATAGTAACATGTTTTCAAAGAACAAATAACCACTTCATTCAAGGACACACACACACACACAGAAAGAGAGAGAGAGAGAGAATATGTATGTAAACCAAAGATGGGAGAAGTATATTTTTTTCTCTTGAGGTAGAAGAAAGTCAGAACTAAAGAGAGAAAATTGTGCAGAAAAATAATAAAAGGATTCAGGAAAAAATGTCTTTGAATCACATAGATGAATAGAAACCATTCACAGAAGCACTTATGCAGCAAGCTTCACATAAAAGCTTAAGATTTTAAAATAGTTTTGTTACAGAATAATTGATAATACTTGAGATGTTACTACACTATCCAGAGATCCACCATCATTTTTGCCCACTCTTTCAACTTGTAATATTTCAGTTTTATCTTCTTTTAATTCTTTCTGTTTCTAGGATGTTTTAAAATATTGTACCATACCTTCTTTTCACTAAATTTAATGATTCCCATCATGTTTAGAATCTATTCTTTTGAAAATTAACTAACTTGCCTATTTCTTTTTTCTTTCCTTTCTTCCTTCTTTTTTTTTTTTTTTTTTTTTTTTTTTTTTCCTTCTTCTCTGAATTGTGTATCGGGGCAAAATGTTACCTACCTGCAAAACTCTAATGTGAGATTCCTTCACATGAGTGTGTGTGCTTTTCAATATCCCTCTTTCCATCTGCCACTTATATCTCAGTTTGCAAGAGAAGATCACATTCAATTCTACTTCCTGGCCTTCTTTAGAAGTTATTTGACTTGGAAATTACAGAACTTTCAGTTTCTGATTAAATGCAGATCTAGTATCAATGCAAGAAAAATTATTGTTTTTTCTTTTGAGTGATTTATGCATATGGATTAGGTTTCAACAACTATAAAATAGTCTAATTCATTTCTGAATTCTAAGTATCTTCTAAGATCAGTTTATCTTACCTATGTCTAAGTATAGAAATACCCACCTAAGCTTTTCCACTGGCATTTGTTCTTGTGGCCATTTGAAAACTTTATTTTGTTAAATCTATAATATTCACTGACAAGAATTTTGACAATTATTCATAAGATTAATTAACTATCATTGGTTTCAAGATATGATTCCATTAATGATTTCATTAATTGTCATAGCATTTATTTGAGTCTAACATCTACACATCGGGGGTTAACTTTATGCTGCTTTGCACTGTTTTCTATTATTAATATATACCAGTCTGTTTTTTCTTTTTTTTTTTCTTCAATCACTTTGTAAGTCCTTAAGAACAGAGATTGTGACAATTATGTCTGGACCCAAATGCTCAGGCAGAAATTCAACCAAAAAATGCTTAGAAAGCCCTTCATTCCTCTCCGTAGAAGTGTGAATGTTTTGGTGTCCCTTGCAGGCATTTACAAACACGTTTCTTGGGGCTTATTTTATACCAAGAGATCATTAGTATGAGTGTGTGTGTGTGTGTGTGTGTGTGTGTGCATGCGCGCGCATCACCTAGTTATACAACTGGAAAGAGGCAGAGATGAACGTCTCCTGACTGCACCAGTCTCAAGGCCAAGGTTTTCCTCCTTGGATGTCCTGCCTGTACCAGTAAATGAAAGAATATTGGGTCAAACCATATGAGAAGCAAATCAGACCTTAAATTTCTTCTGAAAGTCAATGAAAGTGAAAAGCAACCTGACAGTAAATGAGCCAAGATTACAAGCAGAGTCATCATGAAAATAGATGTTAGAATGCCCACTAAATCATGCCAGGTGCTCATCTTTAGCAGTGAACAGAGACACGCAGCATATGCAGTAGGGTCCCATGTCTTATGTACCATGTGGAGACGGTGAGAAAGGCGATCATGTGAGGTGCCGAGTGGACTTGGGGAACTGTGTCTATACTACTCTCCGTGGGAGTGTTAACTCTTTTGTTTAATCAGAATGCAGTATTATAATATATAATTATATAATATGTAATATATATAATTATATAATATGTATAAATCTAGGAATGTATTTTACAAAAATGTAAATGAGGGCACAGCAATTTATTTAAAAAGCTATTTATTGCCAGATTGCTTATAATAGAAATAAATAAATTACTATCCACCAGAGTGGCTACAGAAAGCAGAGTGCATACTTACTGTGGGACATTATGCAGTTATGATGAGAATAACAGAGGCCTGTAGGTAAGGTGTTGGAAACATTTGCAAGATATGTTGTTGAATAGCAACAACAAAAAGATGTCACACTCTCCTACTCACCCTCACTCTTCTCTCTGCATATATTTATAGATTTATATATGCACACACATATACAAATGCACATATATTTATGATCTTCTCGTATAAAAATGAGCCCCAAGAAACAAAATGAAACATGCATTTTGTAATGCTTGAGAGACCTACCAAACTGTCCACCCATCTAAGAAAAAGGAATGAGAGAGGATTTTCAAGTTTTCATTGTTATATTATGCATTATTTGATTCTTTAGATGAGAATGTACTTACATATCAGATAATAAAACAACAACAGCAAAAGTTTATCAGATGGTCTAAAGGAGGGAATTTGCATCCAAGTTAAGCAACAGAGAACACTTAAGCAGAAGAGAATACACTTATATATTAGGTAATAAAACAACAGCAGCAAAAGTTTATCAGATGGTCTAAGGGAGGGAATTTGCATCCAAGTTAAGCAGAAGAGAACATGGAATTCGGAGGTGAGGCAACTGGAGAGGACCGGAAGCCCCAAGTGGAGAGGTAGAGCTGAGTGAGAGCTGTGGGCAGGGGGCACAGTGCGGGAGGGAACGTTTCTCACACAGTGAAGCATCATCTCTTGACTGAGAAAAAAATATTTCGCAAAACTGTGTTGATCTTTAGAAATGGATAAACTACATTTGCTTCAAAAATGTGATGAGATACACACAAGTGTAGGCCCCAAATCTTCTGAACTGAATGAACTCTAGGTTATTGGCTGATCAAAAACTTTATATTCATGTATTTAATATTCTAAATTTTTATAAATATTCATGTATTTAATAGTCTACATTTTTAACGGAGGAAACTATCCGGAAGGTCCTTTATGTAGTAATTTGGGATTTTTACTGAGACTCCACTTTGAACAATGCACACTTACATTCTTAAGTTCAGAGCCTGTCATTACCTAGTGTCTGCCCATAGGCTGAGTGTGGTCACGCACTGAAGAAAGACAGTGAGGACACAGACAGAAGGCAGCCACTGCCTGCAAGCTGAATCATCTAGCATCTTCATCTTGGATTCTGTTGTCTCTGATTTTTGAGAAAATAAATTTCTGTTGTTTAAGCCACCCAGTCCATAGTATTCAGTTATAGTAGCCCAAAGAGACGAATACAATATCATATACATTTTATCTGAGAAATTAAATACAACAGTGATATGAGGAATACACAAAAACACAGGTTATATTCTATTGTAAGTGTAAAGGATTTTCTTTCTTCAAATATTCTAATAAGGAGTTTTCAAAGCTTCTTACCCTGTCTTCAAAAATCATTCACTGTAGTGTCTTCCACTTAAGGGAAAAATAAAGATGTCAAAAGATTATAATTAAAACACTTAATTTTAATAATTATTATTACTTTCCAAAGCAGTGATTTAATAATACTTTTTTTTTCCTAAAATTAAGGGGTTTAAGCATTATAAAAAATCTAGTACAGTGTTTAAGACAGCTATGTATATTGGAAGAAAATTAAATCAAAATTTATTAAAGGTTTAAGATAAAACATCATCACATTTTAAGTACAGTTTTGAAAACTGCTCATGATCTATAGAATCCTGTCAACAGAATAGTCTATGGCATTAATATGACCCATTTTTGGACTCGAATAGAATCTCTCTTTGAAAAATTGAGAGGAGTGTAGGATGAATTTCAGTGGCATCCAACAAAAAGCTTCATTGTATTTGCTTAATACATTTTTTAAGAACGGTGTCTAGAGTCTTTTTCTGCTTGAAAACAGAATTCAGGAAACAAATGTATAGAAAGGGTGTCCTATTCTCTGTTGCTGTGCTAGTGCGTGTTCCTTATAGTTCACACTGGTTATACACCTGCTCTTAGGGAGAGACACTGCTGAGATTTCTTTATTCAGTTTTTTATTCAGTTTTGGAGAATAAAAGTTTTCTGATTTTCACTGCAGTAGACGTGTTGGCATTGTTAATGTCCTCTAGGATATGAGGAGGTGACTGGTGAGTTTCAGGAGGTGTACTATAGCAGTTTGTGTTGTTCGGACACCTTCCATCTCTCTTTCATGGATGTCCTTTGCTCTCTTCTAAATGGAGGTCCAGTGGTTGGGCTCCTCTCGGCTCTGCTGGAGAGAATTTAAATGTACAGTCATGCACCACATAAAATGATGTTTTTTCGTCGACCACCTATACGATGGTAGTCCCCTATGATTATAATGGAGCCAAAAAATGTCAGTGGTTAGACCTCTGTAGCCATTGTAACATCATAGCACAACACATTACTCAGGTGTTGTGGTGATGCTGGTGGAAATGAACCTACTGCATTGCCAGTCCTGTAAAAGTCCTATGATTATGCACAGTACCTAATACCTGATGATGGTGATAAATGCCATGCTACTTTTTAATGTATTTACTGTATTTTTATAATTATTTTCGAGTATACTCCTTCTACTTACAAAAAACAAAACAAAACAAAAAACTGTAAAACACCTTAAGGCAGGCCCTTTAGGAGGTATCCAGAAGAAGGTGTTGTTATCACAGGAGCTGACAGCTCCCCTGCCTTCTATTTCCTCTGAAGACCTTCCAGTGGGACAAGATATGGAGGTGGAAGGCAGTGATACTGATGATCCTGACCCTGTATAGGCCTAGGCTAATGTGTGTGTTTGTGTTTTGGTTTGTAACAAAAAGTTTAAAAAGTAAAAAAATAAAAAAATAAAATATAAAGTAAGGCTGGGTGCGGCGGCTCACGCCTCTAATCCCAGCACTCTGGGAGGCAGAGGTGAGAGGATCACGAGGTCAGGAGATCGAGACCATCCTGGCTAACAGGGTGAACCCCCATCTCTACTAAAAATATAAAAAATTAGCTGGGCGTGGTGGCATGCACCTGTATTGCCAGCCATTCGGGAGGCTGAGGCAGGAGAATCACTTGAACCTGGGAGGCAGAGGCTGCAGTGAGTGGAAATCTCACCACTGCACTCCAGCCTGGGTGCTAGAGTGAGACTCCATTGCAAAAAAAATTAAGTAATTAATTAAAATAAAATAACCTTAAAAGGATACATATATAACATAGGTATACATTGTGCTTCTATTTTAAGCTGTGTTATTACAGAAGAGTCAACAAGTAAAAAAAAAAAAAAAAAAAAAATTAAAGTTTATTAAGTAAAACAGTTATGGTAAGGTAAGGTCAGTTGATTATTGAAGAAATTGATGTTTAATAAATTAAGCATAGGCTAAGCGCACAGTGTTTATGAAGTGTACAGCAATGCACAGCAATTTCCTAGGTCTTCACATTCACTTACCACTCCCTCGCTGACTCACCCAGAGCAACTTCCAGTCTTGCAAGCTCCATTCATGGCTATATTCTATACGGGTGTACCATGTTTTACCTTTCATAATGTATTTTCACCGTACCTTTTCTATGTTTAGATTTTTTTTGAAACGGAGTCTGGCTCTGTTACCCAGGTTGGAGTGCAGTGGCGCAATCTCGGCTCACTGCAAGCTCCGCCTCCCAGGTTCACGCCATTCTCCTGCCTCAGTCTCCCGAGTAGCTGGGACTACAGGCGCCCACCACTACGCAGGGTGTTTAGATATTGTTAGATGCACAAACACTTCCTACAACAGTGTTAGAGTTGCTATAGTATTCAGGATAGTAACCTGCTGTACAGGTTTGTAGCCTAGCAGCAACAGGCGGTACCGTATACCCTAGATGTGTAACAGGCGTTACCTTCTAAGTTTGTGTGAGTACACTATGTGATGTCCACACAACAACAAAATTGTCTAATGACACATTTCTCAGAACACATCTCTGTCATGAAGTGACACATAACTGTACTTGCAAGTGTTCTTAGGTGACAAATAGAGTTCCTCAGAACCACTTGATTCCTGGATGCTTATTTCAGCCTCATTGTTCCTTTCCTCTCCTTTATAGAATCTTTCCCCTTTTTATTTGTTCAGAAAGGAGGAAGATTAATACCCACTGTCGGATTGAAATTGTAAGCATTGCTAATACTAAAAGAATTACGCAATTTTTCACAAATAGTTTTAAAAAATTTTTAATTTTGCTCCCTTTATGCCTTGATATAGGCTTCAATTTTCTTGCTCTATTTACCTTTCTGTTCTCTTTTTATTCCTATGTTTAATGTTATTTTTTCAGATTTAGACTGAATGATCTGTTTTAGTAAGCATCTCTGGGTGCATCAGCTTTGGTCATAAGTTTTACTTCTTGTTCCACTGACAGATATTCTGTTCCTCATTTTCAGGCGTATTATGTTTACTAGCAGGTCTCAAAATCTAATTCTTTCAATTCAAAAGATTTCTCTACCAAATGATTGATGTCAAAGCCATTCAGTGTAGCACAATTACATAGATTGTTTAAACTTTTTAAACTGAAGCATATAGATACAGTTCTAGGTAAGACATCAGTAAATTTATCTTCCCCTGAACTAGTAGGTGCAAAATTAAATCCAAGTGTATCTTGAAGAGCAGCAAATATTGCTTTTCTATTTGGAATGATTCTCCTCATCCTGGAATGTCAGCTTCCAGAAGAGGAATACATCACTAGAGTTGTTATCATCATTGGAGTCCATGCCAGACAGATTCATTAACTTCCCTGGTTCTGAGCCGGTTATTCGGTTAGCTACAACGAAAGTTGTTTTTTTTTTTTTTTTTTTTTTTTTTTTT
>NW_016806392.1:1689742-1698423 GCF_001698545.2 Rhinopithecus bieti | reverse complement strand
AAAAAAAAAAAAAAAAAAAAAGTTAAAGTTTATTAAGTAAAACAGTTATGGTAAGGTAAGGTCAGTTGATTATTGAAGAAATTGATGTTTAATAAATTAAGCATAGGCTAAGCGCACAGTGTTTATGAAGTGTACAGCAATGCACAGCAATTTCCTAGGTCTTCACATTCACTTACCACTCCCTCGCTGACTCACCCAGAGCAACTTCCAGTCTTGCAAGCTCCATTCATGGCTATATTCTATACGGGTGTACCATGTTTTACCTTTCATAATGTATTTTCACCGTACCTTTTCTATGTTTAGATTTTTTTTGAAACGGAGTCTGGCTCTGTTACCCAGGTTGGAGTGCAGTGGCGCAATCTGGGCTCACTGCAAGCTCCGCCTCCCAGGTTCACGCCATTCTCCTGCCTCAGTCTCCCGAGTAGCTGGGACTACAGGCGCCCACCACTACGCAGGGTGTTTAGATATTGTTAGATGCACAAACACTTCCTACAACAGTGTTAGAGTTGCTATAGTATTCAGGATAGTAACCTGCTGTACAGGTTTGTAGCCTAGCAGCAACAGGCGGTACCGTATACCCTAGATGTGTAACAGGCGTTACCTTCTAAGTTTGTGTGAGTACACTATGTGATGTCCACACAACAACAAAATTGTCTAATGACACATTTCTCAGAACACATCTCTGTCATGAAGTGACACATAACTGTACTTGCAAGTGTTCTTAGGTGACAAATAGAGTTCCTCAGAACCACTTGATTCCTGGATGCTTATTTCAGCCTCATTGTTCCTTTCCTCTCCTTTATAGAATCTTTCCCCTTTTATTTGTTCAGAAAGGAGGAAGATTAATACCCACTGTCGGATTGAAATTGTAAGCATTGCTAATACTAAAAGAATTACGCAATTTTCACAAATAGTTTTAAAAAATTTTAATTTTGCTCCCTTTATGCCTTGATATAGGCTTCAATTTTCTTGCTCTATTTACCTTTCTGTTCTCTTTTATTCCTATGTTTAATGTTATTTTTTCAGATTTAGACTGAATGATCTGTTTTAGTAAGCATCTCTGGGTGCATCAGCTTTGGTCATAAGTTTTACTTCTTGTTCCACTGACAGATATTCTGTTCCTCATTTTCAGGCGTATTATGTTTACTAGCAGGTCTCAAAATCTAATTCTTTCAATTCAAAAGATTTCTCTACCAAATGATTGATGTCAAAGCCATTCAGTGTAGCACAATTACATAGATTGTTTAAACTTTTAAACTGAAGCATATAGATACAGTTCTAGGTAAGACATCAGTAAATTTATCTTCCCCTGAACTAGTAGGTGCAAAATTAAATCCAAGTGTATCTTGAAGAGCAGCAAATATTGCTTTTCTATTTGGAATGATTCTCCTCATCCTGGAATGTCAGCTTCCAGAAGAGGAATACATCACTAGAGTTGTTATCATCATTGGAGTCCATGCCAGACAGATTCATTAACTTCCCTGGTTCTGAGCCGGTTATTCGGTTAGCTACAACGAAAGTTGTTTTTTTTTTTTTTTTTTTTTTTTTTTTTTTTTTTCCAACATATCTAGCCAGCACTTGAGTTGGAAAGTTTACTTCTCAGCTGTAAATGGATATCTTGTGCTTCTCTCACATTGGAGTTTTTCTTTCCCAAGCTAATGCCAACATTCTGTTGTTGTCCTGATATTTTTTCAGGAACTGAAAAGTGCTGGTGATTCTCTGGCGTGGTACAACTACGAGAGTTGTATTGGCCAACGTCTGCAAGTTTTCATTCTGTTCTCTTTCATATTTTTGTTTGTTTGTTTACATCTTCTAAATTGTACTAAAAAGACTTTTTAAGACAACTTTCCCTCATCATCTTCTTCCTTGGCCACCACCTCTATTGTCAGGCCCCTCCTGCTCACTGGCAGTACTCTGCCATTGGAACCTCTGGTCAAGATGCAGCCCTGGCCCAGTCCCAGCTACCCGAGTCTGGCTCCATCTCCCATTGCAGATTTCCATGACTGCATTTCAACTTACCTTCTTCATTTGCCCGTTGGTCGCTTGGCAGGCTATGATCACTGAACTTTTAACATAGATTACCTCAATCCTGGTCAAGGATGAAAGGGAAAGGGGTAACAGTACTTCAGCCCATCAGATATTACCAACAGGGTTAATCAGATTCAGAGCAATTTTCTTGTCACATACCCATGAGCTAACTGGTTGAGAGAGAAAGGAGGAGAGAGAGGGAGCGGGTGGGCCAGGAGGGGTAGAAAGAAAGTTGAGGGCTGATTCTTTGGGGAAAAAAATGGAGAGATGATACAAGACACCGGGATGAAAAGGACTTTGATTTTAAATCAAGCCAGCACCTGGGACAGCAGGTTAGGAGGGAGAAGAGATGTTAAGCATTTGCATATCAGCTCTTCATCCAGTGCCAGAAAACACACTCTCCTCTGTTCCTACCAGGAGTCCACATCTTTGTGCTGGACAGGCACATCCACACTCATGCTTGCCTTTGCGTGAGATTGAGGTTCCGAGGTCCTTCATCACTAACTCCCACCCTTGACCATGTGGAGCATATCAAAGAAAGCAAAGTGACCAAGCTCTGCCCTTGAATTACATAAAGGGTAAGAAAACAGGATTCTTTCTCTCTCTGAGCATCCGTTTGAGGAAAGAAACCACAGCAATTTTCTTATAACAGTAGGATCTATATTCTTTTATTCAATATCCAGTCCCACACCTTTAAAAATTTCCAGTTTCTCTTTTGGTAGCAGATGCGATTCTTGTAAAGCAGGGTGGGTGTTATTTGAGATACAACGTTCACCTAATGCTAGAAACTCAGCGTAGACTCACTGTAATTTTAGATGAGACTGTAGGGCAGCGGAGGTGGCACAGAGGTCACTGAAGCAGAAATCATGATATTGCTCCCATTTACCCTTAGAACTTGCCTATGCTCTTTGTAAGTTTTTAGGAAGCTTTGTGTGCTAGAATTATTGAAAATCAGCAGGGTTTTCACATGTGCACCCTTGGAAGAAAGGCACAAGGATGGAATTCATTTGTGGTCATGCACCTGACTTCTCATTTTGATGGAAAAAAATCAAGCCTCTTTCCCTGTCACTTTTAGACAGCTGAACTTTCCTCAGGGAGGCCCCCTTGCTAACGCCAGGTTTGGATATCAATAATATCAGAAATTTCTAAAGACAGTGAATTGCAGGCAGGATATGTGCAATAATGCACAGAAGATTGAATAGGTGATTGTCATCAGAATCTGAACTCAAGAAAAACAACTTATGTTTTTGACACCACAAACATCAGGGAACTGATGTGGTAGGAACACCCACCACATATCTTGCTGTGGCCTGCATAGGTTTGCAGTCCAAATCTTGGTCCTTCAAGAGCATTCTGTTTTTTTTTTTTTTTTTTTTTTTTTTTAACAAGAAATTTCAATGTAAAATACAGTGATATTTTTAAAAACCATTTATGTGAAAGTAATTACAGTTGGGATTGCTCTTAATGATTCATCAGCATTTTAGTGTTTTATAAGAAAATGTCTGCCAGCAAGAGAACTGACTACATAACTTTTATATTCCCTAAACATTGTTGCTTTAGTTGGGAAACACACACACCACACAATGTTGTCTTGAAAAACCACAGCAAAGTTGTTTCTGATATGGCAAGATATAATTCTACATACTTAGGGACTGACCATGTTTTCAGAGCCTAATTTCTCAGAATTTAATGAATGGGTATTCATAAATGGAATTTCAAATTTAATACTATAAAATTATAATTTCTTAATAATTTTACAAGGATTGCTAGAGATAGACAAGAGTTAGGTTCTAATACATTCTGTCAAATACATCCCTTTCAGTAGAGTCTATATCCACACAATTCAGTAAGACTAATGCTGAAGAAACTCCCAGGAGTCAGCACGCTTGGTACCATTTTGGGTCTGTTTCATTCACCCCATTTCTGGCCATTTCTGGCTATGTTTCACTTTGTATTTATCACCATTCCTCCCTCCCTCCCTAATCCATCATTTCCTTCCATCAACCAGCACAGACCCGATACCTGAGCTGAAGAGACATGTATTACACAGTATAAAATTGAGTCTGCCAGAGATTTATTGTACAATTCTAACTTTAAATTAATACATGCTCATAGAATCTTAGAGAATATATCAAAATATAGAAGCATATAAATCAATAAGCCCAAGTTGCACACATTTTCACTGTGTACTTGTTTCACATTTTTACAATAAACATTTACTAGGCACCAATAATGTACAGTGGTATCTTGGGAAACTGCAAGAGAGTTGAGGGCTGATTCTTTGGGGAAAAAAATGGAGAGATGATACAAGACACCGGGATGAAAAGGACTTTGATTTTAAATCAAGCCAGCACCTGGGACAGCAGGTTAGGAGGGAGAAGAGATGTTAAGCATTTGCATATCAGCTCTTCATCCAGTGCCAGAAAACACACTCTCCTCTGTTCCTACCAGGAGTCCACATCTTTGTGCTGGACAGGCACATCCACACTCATGCTTGCCTTTGCCTCCCTTCAAGAACCATATTTTAATGAGAAGAGAAGAAATGGACATTGTTATGTTAAGTGACAACAAAGACATAAAGCACTATGACAAAAGGAAAGGGTACAATATTTTAACCTAGCAACATTAGGAAGTTTGTTTCTTCGGAGAGAGAATCTGTGCAATTAGACTTTATGGGACTCAAGGGGCATTCATGGCACTAGAGTAGAGATTCAGACAGAAAGATGATCAAAATGATAATTTCCAGGGGAGAAAGCACAGATTTAGCAGGACATCATAACAATCCCTTTGAGTATAGGTCACTTAAACCAGTGATCAACTAAGGAGAAGAGTCAACTGGAGAACAGGGATGGTCTTGAGTCAGACAAACATTAAGGGAAGAAGTAATATATGCCAATATTTAATAGGATTAGTCTGCGGTGGCTCACACCTGTAATCCCAGCACTTTGGGAGGCTGAGGCAGATGGATCACGAGGTCAGGAGTTCGAGACCAGCTTGGCCAACATGGCGAAACCCTGTCTCTACTAAAAATACAAAAAGAAAAAAAAATTATCTGGGCGTGGTGGCAGGCACCTGTAATCCCAGCTACTCGGGAGGCTGAGGCAGGGGAATCACTTGAACCTGGGAGATGGAGGTTGCAGTGAGCCGAGAGATCATTGCCATTGCGTTCCAGCCTGGGCAACAAGAGCAAGACTCCATCTTAAAAAAAAAAAAAAAAAAAAAAAAAAAAAAAAGGGTTAGTCTGTGGTGTTAAAATGATTAAGGCAAGAACAGCAGGTAGGAACCCATTGCAATAGTCCAGAAAGGAAGGAATGATATTTGTATTTAGAGAAATGACAGAATTAATACAGAGGGTGAATACACGTAAAAGGCATTGTGATTATAGATTTGACAAGAATTTCAAGCAATGGTGGCAAGGGAGGAATGAGTTTTGCAGCTAAAGTTAAGTTCTTTGCTGTTGAGAACTAGGTTTAGATTTAACTATTAACAGATATGGAGGAACAGAATGGAGGGACCAGAAATGGAGAAAAGCTAAACCTTTATCGAAAGTAACTTTTAAATTTTATTTTAGCATAGTTCTGCATAAAATTCACAAAAGAGTCCCTGTATAAACCCTATACCTCATATTCCTTGTTGTTTACATCTTACATGAGCATGATACCTTTGTCATAACTTAAGAACCAATCCATTATTCATAAGGGAACCTCACACTTTATTCAGACTTCCTTAGTTTTAGCTAATTTTTTTCTATCAGGACACCACACTGCATCGAGCCAGCATGTCTCTTTAGGCCTCTTAGAACTAACAGTTTCTCAGATTCTTCTTGTTGTTGATGACCTTGACAATTTTGAGGGGTTTGGGTCAGGTGTTTTGCAAAATGTCTCTCAACTGGGATTGATTTGATTTTCTTTCTCATGAAACCACAGGGATCAGGGTTTGGGGAGGAAGACCATATAGGTAGAGAGCCACTCTGGTCACAGCATGTGAAGGCCACATACTAGCCACAGGCCTTAAGAGCCTCGAGCATCCAGCTAGGGGAGTGTGTGTCAGGCTATTGCACCGCAAAGTCACCCTTTGCTCCTCTTTGCCCTTTTCATCTGGCCTCTTTGGGAGAAGGTCACTACGTACAGCCTATGCTTTGCGGTGGGGACTGAGGCTCCACTTTGTCTGGAGAGTAAATAGGACTTTCAATATCTGTATTTCAATATAAAAGTTTGTCCTCTGAAACTGTATTTGTTGGCCAGATCCATGCTCAGTCAAAATTAAGTTGTCATCCATGTAAGCCATAAAATTACCACAGGAGAAAACTAGAAGGGGCAGCCTTTGATGCTATTTTTAGGATTTTGGTTAATCCACAACTTTACTTTTCTAACAAATACTGTGTAGCACCCCATTTGAAATGAATCATAGAAACATAACCTATGTAGAAGCAAATTTCAAATATATATATATACACACACATATATTATATATATATATGCATATATATAATATGTAATATATCTACATGTAATATATAATATATCTTCCTATACAATATATATTATATATAATCTGCATTATATATAATATATAATGCAGATATATTATATATTATATATGCATATAATATATATGTAGTATATTATGTATATGTCTGCATGTATCATTACTGAATTGTAACACAAAGGGAAATAATAAGAAAACAATAGCTAATGAGATAATGTATATACTTTTATATGTGAAGACTAAAGCATCACTACCCTAGTAGACATAGCAAACTAATCTGATCCTTCTGCCTTATATTAATCAGGGAAAGCAACAGCAGTTGCTGAAATAATCATGCCTCAATTATAGCAGCTTCACAGGCCAAAGGCTGGTTTCTCTCTGGGGTTGGTTCAAACCCCATGTGACTGTCAGGCACCCAAGCCTCATGCCCCTCCTCAGTGTTCTCCAGCAGCCTCGGCCTCTCCAGGAGACTGCAAGGACAGCATGCTGAGAAGGCACCTGCTTTTAAACGCCTGGGTACAGAGAGGTGCTCTTTGGTGAAAAATGTTTTCACGGCCCCGCCTGACTTAGGGGAGGTTGGAAAATGCAGGTCAGCTGCTTGACAGAAAGGAGAAAATGGAGACAGGATTTAGTAAGCACAGAACCCTCTGTGTGCCACTCACAGCCAAGTAAGCGGGTGACCACCAACACAGACCAATAGAGATGGACCTATGGGTACCTGTGTGTTTATACACTATTTCTGTCAGTGGTGTAGCTTTTCCCTGCAATGCAGACAAATAGTTGTTAAAGTTTTAAACAAAACAAATATTAACTTCGCTAAATTTTTATAGTACTTGGAAGCATTTTTACAGTATTGGAAGATTAAGTTGATTAAAATTGTACAAGATACTTCATGTTTATGAATATGGAAAACACAGATTGATCATCCACAGGGCTAATTATAACACAGGTCACCTGTATTATGGTCTGGCTTTATAACTTTTATATGAGATTCAAGGAACACCTTGTTGTGTGCAAGCGTTCATGTTGCAGACATGTAGTGCTTGGGGCTCTGTTTAAAAAACACAAGTAGCATTACTCCACTCCACGTCAATTGCTAAGACAAAGTAAAGCACCTTCACTAGTTTTCAGAAGCCCCTTGCAGATGCTGTCTCCTGATTGTGAGCCATAGAATTAGTAGATTAGGAGAGGAGACAGAGAAATAGACAAATAGGATGGACAAACTGAAAAAATGATGGTCACGTGGCAGAAGGGGAAAAAGTGAGATAGATTTAAAAACACAAACAAAGAGGCTGTTCCGTGGATATTTGGAGACAAAAATTTGAGAGTAGGACTGGGAATTTATTTTTCTCAGAACATTACCTAGGTTTGAAATTGTCATTTTTTGTCAAATAGCATGTTGAATATTTCCTTGCTTTTGGTGGCAGTAAAAAAAAAATGACCAAGGGATGCTTTCACAATGACAAAAAGTCATCCAAAATGCCACTGGACAATTTAATATTAATGAAGTCTTTCTACACATTATGAATATTACAGAAACATTATTGCCCCATTTTTGTCACAGATATATTTGGCATAGATCAAATTGTCCTCAGATATGCCTTTTATTAGCCTCCTGTTTGTATCATTCACAATTGCTTCAAAGAGAATAAAATACCTAGGAATCCAACTTACAAGAGATATGAAGGACCTCTTCAAGGAGAACTACAAACCACTGCTCAATGAAATAAAAGAGGACACAAACAAATGGAAGAACATTCCATGCTCATGGATAGGAAGAATCAATATCGTGAAAACGGCCATACTGCCCAAGGTAATTTACAGATTCAATGCCATCCCCATCAAGTTACCAATGACTTTCTTCAAAGAATTGGAAAAAACTACTTTAAAGTTCATATGGAACCAAAAAAGAGCCCGCATTGCCAAGACAATCCTAAACCAAAAGAACAAAGCTGGAGGCATCATGATACCTGATTTCAAAGTATGCTACAAGGCTACAGTAACCAAAA
The DNA here is from genome assembly GCF_001698545.2 of Rhinopithecus bieti. Taxonomy (NCBI): domain Eukaryota; kingdom Metazoa; phylum Chordata; class Mammalia; order Primates; family Cercopithecidae; genus Rhinopithecus; species Rhinopithecus bieti. The sequence goes on along the minus strand of NW_016806392.1, from coordinate 1,689,898 downwards.
CACCATGTTACTGGTACCAAAACAGAGATATAGACCAACGGAATAGAACAGAGCCCTCAGAAATAATACCACACATCTACAACCATCTGATCTTTGACAAACCTGAGAAAAACAACAAATGGGGAAAGGATTCCCTATTTAATAAATGGTGCTGGG
>NW_016806392.1:1680058-1685674 GCF_001698545.2 Rhinopithecus bieti | reverse complement strand
ATTTATCCTGCTATTTTTGTTAAGAATTTTGTTAAATCTGTGGTTCGATTTGGGGTTCTGTGACACCTATATTATAATGAATGTTCCAACCCATAAAATAATATGTCTTTCCATTTATGTAGGTTCTATTTATTCCTTTTACTAGTATTTGTAGATTTTAGCCTACAGATCATGTCTATATTTTGATAAATTCGAAGTATTTCACTTTTGGGGGAACTTCTGCAAATGGTAGTAGTTGTGTTGTAAGTTGGTTTTCAGTTTGTATTACTCATATGTGAAAATTATAAATTTAACTCTTTATGTGTTGGTCTTGCATTCCATTGCTTTCATAAGCTAACTTACTAGTTCTATAAGGTATTTTTGTATGTTCTTTAGAATTTTCTACATTGACAATTCACATTATTTGTGAAAAGCAACAATGTTATTTCATCTTTTCTAAGCTGTAAGCCTTTTATTTCTTTTTCATATTTTATGTAATGGCTAGAACTGTCAACACAATGTTGAAAAATGGATATCCTTGCCTTTTTTCCAATCTTAGGGTGAAAGCCACTGAGTCTTTCATCATTACATAAGATATTTGCTGTGTGCTATTTGCATGCCATTTATCTGGCTGGTAAATTTCCTTCTATCCCTGGTTTGGTACAGATTTTCTAACAAATAGATTCCAAATTCTGTCAAATGCCTTCTTTTTGTGTCATTTGATATTGTCATATGGTTTTTCTTCTTTAAACTGAAAGTACGATGTGCAATCTCCATTGGTTTTTAACATGGAATGAGCTTGCATTTTCAGGAAAAAACACATTTTGTTATCATTTTTGTAACATATATTGCTGGAGTGGATTTGCCAATATGTTGAAGATGTTTTTGTCTGTGTTCATGAGGGCTATTAATATACAACTTTTCTTTATTTGTCTGCTTGTGTTATCAGAGTATCTTGATTTCCTATGGCAACATAACAAATTACCACAGACTAAGCAGTAAAACAACATCCATTTGTTAGCTCACATTTCTCTAGATCAGAAGTTCAGAAACAGCATGATTGCTTTCTCTGTTCATGGTCTCAAGGACTGAAATGAAGGCGAGCTCTCATCTGTAGGCTCTGGGGAAAAATTTACTTCCAAGTTTATTCAAATGGTTGAACTAATTTACTTCCCTGTGGGTCTAACACTGAGGTCCTCACTTATTTGCTGACAATCACCTGAAGGCCACTCTCAGGACTTACCGCCTTCAGACAAACCCAGGAGATATTGTAGGTTTTGTTCCATAACCAGGAGACATTGCAGGTTTTGTTCCATACCACTGAAATAAACTTTTTAGTTTCCCAGTTCATATAAAAGTGTATACTATACTGTAGTCATTTAAGTGTACAATATCATCTTTAAAAAGTACATATCTTAAGAAAAAAATGCTTTATTGCTAAAAAATGGCAACGATCATCTAAGCATTCTACAAGTTGGATTTTTTCCTGAATGGTCTTGCCTCCACGTTGATGGCCATTGACTGATCAGGGCAGTGGTTGCTGAAGGTTGCGGTGGTTATGGCAATTTCTTGGCTGGGTGCGGTGGCTCACTCCTGTAATCTCAGCACTTTGGGAGGCCGAGGTGGGCAGACCACGAGCTCAAGAGATTGAGAGCATCCTAGCCAACATGGTGAAATCCCACCTCTACTAAAAATACAAAAATTAGCTGGGTGGAGTGGTGCATGCATGTAGTCCCAACTACTTGGGAGGTTGAGGCAGGAGAATCACTTGAGCCCAGGAGATGGAAGTTGCAGTGAGCCAAGATCACACCACTGCACTCCAGCCTGGTGACAGAGAGAGGCACTGTCAAAACAAAAAGAAAAAAAAAGAAAAAAAAGAAAAGGACCTATCTTAAGCAAAAAAAAAAAAAAAAGCTTTATTGCTAAAATATGCCAACACTCATCTAAGTGTTCTACAAGTTAGAATTTTTCCTGGATGGTCTTGCTTTGCCTCCACGTTCATGACCATTGACTGATTAGGGCAGTGGTTGCTGAGGGTTGCGGTGGCTGTGGCAATTTCTTAAAAGAAAACAACAATACATCTTTTTGCATCAATTGACTCTTCCTTTCACAAAAGATTTTTCTGTAGCATGTGAAGCTGTTCTTTGGAATTTTGCTCACATTAGAGAGCCTTTCAAAATTAGAGTCCATTTTTTCAAACTTTACCACTGCTTTATCAACTAAGTTTATGTAATATTCTAAATCATTTGCTGCCATTTCAAAAATGTTCACAGCATCTGCACCGGGAATAGACTCCATCTCAAAAAAACCATGTTCTTTGCTGATCATTAAGAAGAAACTCTCATCCCTTACATTTTATTATGTATTTGCAGCATTTCAGTCACATCTCCAAGCTCCACTTCTAATTCTTGTTCCCTTACTATTTCCACCACATCTGCAATTACCTTCTCTACTAAAGGCTTGAACAGCACAAAGTCATCAATTATGGTTGGAATCAACCTCTTCCAAACTCTTATCAATGTTAAAATTTTGGCCTCATCCTATTAATCACAAATGTTCTTAGTGACATCTTGAATAGCGAATCCTTTCCCAAAGGTTTTCAGTTTACTTTTCTCAAGTCCACAAGGGTAATCACTATCTAGAGCAGCTATGGCCTTACACAATATGTTTCTAAAATAATAGGACTTGTAAGTCTAAACTACTCTTGGATTCATGGGTTGCAGAAAGGATGTGTTATCAGACATAAAAACAGCATTAATCTCCTTGCATATCTCCATCAGAACTCTTACCTCTGACCAGGTGCATTGTCAATGGGCAGTAATATTTTGAAAGAAATTTTTTTTTTTTTTTTTTTTCTGAGCAGTACTTCTCAACAGTGGTGTTAAAATATCTGGTAAACCGTGCTGTGAAGACATATGTTGCCATTCAGATTTTGTTGTTTTGCTGATACACACAGGAAGAGTAGATTTACCATAACTCTTAAGGGCCCTAGGATTTTCAGAACAGTAAATGAGTATTGGCTTCAAGTTAAAGTCACCAACATCATTATCCCCTAACAAGAGAGTCAGCCTGTCCTTTGAAGCTTTGAAGCCAGGCATTGATTTCTCTCTAGCTACAGAAGTCTTAGATGACATCTTCTTCCAATGATGTAGTCACCTTCATCAATGATCTTAGCTAGATCTTCTGGAAAACTTGCTGCAGCTTCTACATCAGTACCTGCTGCTTCACCTTGCACTTTTATATTATGTAGATGACTTCTTTCTTTAAACTTCATTAACCTACATCTGCTAGTTTCAAGTTTTCCTTTGCAACTTTCTCACTTCTCTCTGCCTTCATTGAACTAAAAGAGTTGAGACTTTGTCTGGATTAGGCTTTGGTTTAAGGGGACGCTGTACCTTATTTGATCTTTTATCCAGACCACTCAAACTATCTCCATCCCAGCAATAAAGCTATTAACATTTTACTTTCTTATTATTTGTGCATTCACTGGAGTAATAACTTAAATTTTATGAAAGAGCTTTTCCTTTGCATTCATAACTTGGCTGTTTGGCACTAGAGGCCTAGCTTTCAGCCTATCTTTGCTTTCAACATGCCTTCTTCACTAAACTTAATCATTTCTAATATTTGAGTTAAAGTAAGAGACATTGGAATCTTCCTTTCACTCAAACATGTAGAGGCAATTGTAGGATTATTAACTGGCCTAATTTCAACATTGTTGTGTCTCGGAGAATAAGGAGGCCAGAAGAGAAGAAGACCAATGGAGGAACAGAGCAGTCAGAACAAACACAACATGTATGGACTAAGCTTGCCATCTTATATGGGCTCAGGTTTTGGTACCTCAAAACAATTACAATTGGCCCAGTGCACTGGCTCACACCTATAATGCCAGCATTTTGGGAGGCCAAGGCAGGTGGATTGCTTGAGACTGGGAGTTCAAGACCAGTCTAAGCAACATAGTGAGACCCTCCCCTCTACAAAAGTTAACAAATAAGTTGAGCATGGTGGCACATATCTGTGCTTCCAGCTTCTTCAGAAGCTGAGGTAAGAGGAAAACCTGGGGTGGGTAGCTCCTCTCCTCTGCTGGTCATCTCATCATCTCTTCAGCTCTCAGTAGAGAGGAGACCCTGGTGTGGGTAGCTCTTCTCTCTGCCACTGATCATCTTGTAGTCTCTTTTGAGTCTGGACAAGCCTGGGGTATTTCTGGCCTTCAGAGGAGAGAAAGTGTGTGCTGATTGGTCTATGGGCAGCCATGAGTGGACCCAGAGAAAGCCCCAAAATTCCCATTCAGGTCTTCATGATGGGCAGCCCAGCCCCAGGCTTCAGGTCTTCCTCAGTTTGAAGGTGGGGCCCCTCCCAGGACCTTCCCCTTTCTTCCCCACAGCCTGCCTTTTGGCGCTGTTCATGGTTCCCAGAGTGTTCATTCACGTTCATCAGTGCCCAAAGTCCGGAAGGGGCCAAGGCAGCAGGAGGATGGCATGTTCGTGCTGCCACAAGTGTGTGCACACCCAGCTTGGTTGTGACAGTGCCCAGGCTTAGCTACAACTTTGCTATGAGATCAGAGTGGGCACTGGGAGTGGGGAGAGGCCAGACAGTGAGAGCAGGCACTTCCAAGGGTGAGAGGGGAGCAGGGGACCCTTCCCAGGCCCATGAGAGTGCAGAGATGGCTGGGTCCACAGCCGTGGCTGGGCAGTGGCAGCTACACTCGGGAGGGTGGAACTCCTGCCTGCTCCTTGTCCCCAAGAGCATAGGAATTCCCAAGTCTGCAGCTGTGGCTGGGCAGCCACTACTGTGCCTGAGGGGCACAGGGCTCGTGCCCTGCCAACTTAGAAGGGGCCAGGGCATCTGCCTGTTCCCAGCTCATATGAGCTCCATGGAGTGCTCGGCTCTGGCTGCTCCTCCCCCACTGCAGCCAGCATCATGGCAGCAGCTGCTCTGGATGGGCTGCCACTGCCATCACGGTAACATGCTCTTTGGGACTTTGTGGTTCCTGGAATCTCCAAGCTTCCAGGCACCACTGCATTCCACTAAAGCAGACACAGGTGCTTGCAGTGAAACCTGCAGTGCAGTACATCTGGTCCAGCTGCAGCCTTGCACAAAGCCAGCACCTGTGCTGGGACTTGGAGCTGCCTGACACACCACAACAGCCAGCGTGCCTGGCTGTGTGCAGTGACCGGACCCTGCACTTGCTCACCACACACGCTTCACCACTCTGCATCTGGCTTGCCCTTGGCAGGTGTGAGACCTGAGCCGAACGCAGCCTACTACGCAGAGCAGAACAAGCTGAAATAATGAACAATATTCAAGCAGAAGGTGCCAGCAGCCGCAGAGGTTTCTGGCTGGCTAAGTGACACCCCAAGGATTCCACGACGCCACCACAACCGGTCATTATATTTTCCGTCCTTTTTTACTGGCTTTAGGTATATTTTTGCTCTTCTATTTTTTCATGAGGTAGACAATGAAATTATTGGTTTTAGACTTTTTTTCTTTTCTGAAGCAAGCAATCACTGCTATACATTTCCCACTATGAATAGCTTTAGGTATATACTTACAATTTTTTCTTTTTCTTTTCTTTTCTTTTCTTTTTTTTTCTTTTTTTTCTTTTTTTTTTTTTTTTTTTTTTTTTTTTTTTTTTTTTTT
>NW_016806392.1:1634176-1679261 GCF_001698545.2 Rhinopithecus bieti | reverse complement strand
TGGCACGTATTTTTAATATACTTCATTTTTTACAGAAATTTTATTTTTACAGCAAAATTGAGTAGAACCTATAGAGAATTTCCATGTATGCCCTGCCTCCACACACTCACAACTCCCCTCACTCTTAGCATCCCACACCACAATAGCACACTGTAACATGGATGTTCCTACACCATGTTTGTCAGGTTGATCTCAAACTCCTGGCCTCAGGTGATCCGCCCACCTCAGCTTCTCAAAATGGCACGTATTTTTAATATACTTCATTTTTTACAGAAATTTTATTTTTACAGCAAAATTGAGTAGAACCTATAGAGAATTTCCATGTATGCCCTGCCTCCACACACTCACAACTCCCCTCACTCTTAGCATCCCACACCACAATAGCACACTGTAACATGGATGTTCCTACACTGACACATGATTATCACACAAAGTCTACAGTTTTGGTTAGCATTCACTTAGTGTTATGCATTTTATGGATTTTAACAAATATATAATGATATGCATTCACCACTGTAGTATAACACAGAATAGTTTCACCATTGTAGTATATATAACATGGAATAGTATCACCACTGTAGTATAATGTGGAATAGTGTCACCATTGTAGTATAATGCAGAATAGTGTCACTGCCCCTAAAAGTCCTCTGCCTACTTATCACTTTCTTCGCCCCAACTGCTAGCAACCATTGATCTTTTCCTTCTCCACAGTTTTGCTTTTTCCAGAATGTCATGTGGTTGGAATCATACAGCATGAAGTCTTTTTAGATTAGCTTATTTCATTTAGTAATACACATTTCTGTTTCCATACCTTTTCTTGGTTCAATACTTTCTTTCCAGCATTGAGTAATACTCCACTGTCTGCGTGTAGCATAGTTTGCTTCCCTACTTAAGGAAATCTTAGTTGCTTCTGAGACTGGTCTATATAAATAAATTTGCTATAAACATTTATGTGTAGGTTTTTCTGTAGACAAGTTTTCAATTCATTTGGGTAAATACTAGAGTGTATGACTGGGTTGTATGATAAGAGCATGTTCAGTTTTCTAAGAAATGGCACAGCTATCTTACAAAGTGACTGTACCATTTTGCATTCCCACCAGCAATAAATGATAGTTCTTGTTGTTCTACATTCTTACTAGGATTTGTTGTTGTCAGTGTTGTGGATTTTCACCATTTCAATAGGGTATGAGTGTTATGTCATTGTTGTTTAAATTTGCAGTGCCCTAACGATGTGATGTTGAACATCTTTTCCTATGCTTGTTTTCCATCAGCATAGTTTATTTGGTGAGATGTATTATGTCTATGTCCTTTGCCATGTTTTACTTAGATTTTCCCTGATCTTATCATTGAGTTCTAAGAATTCCTTTTATATTTTGGATAACAGTTCTTTTTCAGATGTGTCTTTTGCAAATAGTTTCTCCGAGTCTGTGGTTTGTCCTCTCATTCATCTGACATCGTCTTTTGCTCAGCAGCAATTTTTACTTTTAATGAAGTCTAACTTATCAATCGACTTTAACATGATCATGCCTTTAATGATATATCTGTAAAATCATTGTCATTCTGAAGTCCATACACATTTTTTCCTAGGTCATCTTCTAGAAGCTTTATAGTTTTGAATTCTACCTTTAGATGTTTGATGTACTTGAAATTAATTTGTGTGCAGGATGTTAAGTTATTAGTAAATTTATTTTTTGCATGCAGATGTCCAGCTGTAGCACTGTTTGTTGAAAGACTATCAAGATTATCCTTTCTCTCTTTTATTTCATTTTATTCTTTGTTAAAGATCAGTTGACTGTATTTATGTGCTTCTGTTTATTATTACATCAACACCACAGTCTTGAATAAACAGTTAGCTTATGGTAAATCTTGAAGTTGGGTAGTGTAAGTCCTCTAACTTTGTTCTTTTTTATTTTTATTTATTTATTTATTTATTTGAATCGGAGTCTGGCTCTGTCATCCAGGCTGGAGTGCAGTGGCGCAATCTCGGCTCACTGCAACCTCTGCCTCCTGTGTTCATGCCATTCTCCTGCCTCAGCCTCCCAAGTAGTTGGGACTACAGGGCCCTGCCCCCCCCCCCGGCTAATTTTTTTTTTTTTTTTTTTTTTGTATTTTAGTAGAGATGGGGTTTCACTGTGTTAGCCAGGATGGTCTCGATCTCCTGACCTCGTGATCCGCCTGCCTCGACCTCCCAAAATGCTGGGATTACAGGCGTGAGCCACCGCGCCAGGCCAACTTTGTTCTTTTAATTCAATAAAACGTTGGCTATTCTGTGTCTAAGATAACTCCATATACATTTTATAATCAGTTTATTAACATTCACAAAATAGCCCACTGGAATTTTGATGGGGATTGTGTTGAATCTATAGATCAATTGAGCAGAACCAGTATCTTGGCAATATTGAGTCTTCCTATTCATAAAAATGGAATATCTCTTTATTTATTTAGTTCTTTCTTGACTTCTTTCAACAGATTTTGGAGTTGTTTTCATACAGATATTGTACATATCCTGTTGGATTTGTATATATTTGGGGGTGCAAGTGTAAATGGTGGTGTGTTTTTAATTTCAGAGTTCATTTGCTCATTGCTTTTATATAGGAAAGTGATAGGGTTTTTAGATATTAACCTCATATCATATAATCTTGCTATATTTGTTGTTTATCTTTTTCACACATTTACTTTTATAACCTGCATATAATATCACATTTGAAGTGAATTACTTCTAAGCAGGTAATTTTTTTATTTTGCAATCTCTGCTTGTTAACTGATGTTTTTATCATTTTTATTTAGTTTATGACATGCTTAAATTTAGTTCTTTCTAAAATGTGTTTTTTAGGTGTTCCCTCTCTTTTACACTTTTGTTTTCCTTCCCTTTGGGATTGGGTTACTCGAGCATCTTTTACTATTCTATTACAGTCTACTTAGAATAAATATTTTACTCTTTAAGTTGAATACAATAATTTTACAGCCATATATGTCCCTGTTCACTTCTGTACTTTATGTTGTAGTTACCTTGTGCTTTAAGTTTAGATACATAAAAAACTTTTCCAGAAATGCTAAGGTTTTGACTTTAAAACTTCATACATATTACAAAAAATCTCAAAAAGAGAATAATAGTCTATTACATTTCCCCAGGTATTTACCATTTCTGTTGTTCATGCTTCATTCCTGATGTTCCAGGACTTATCCATTATCATTTCTCTTCTACCTCAATACCTTTCTTTTTTCTACACCAGTTGTTTGGAGAAAATGTTTTGCATGGAATTATCTTAGTTTTCCTACCTCTGAAAATTTCACATAAATCTCAAATATTACTTTTCCTGGATATCTAGTTTTTTGTTGACAGTTCTTTTTCTTTCAACACTTAAAAAAGTTTCCTCCTGCTTCTTTCTGGCTTTCAGTCAAGACTTCCACATTTATTTGAATCTTTGTTTTGAAAACAATGTGTCATTCTTTTTCTGTTTTCAATTTACCTGCCTTTATTATTCAGCAGTTTGGGGTTGCTTGGAATCTTGAATTGATATGTTTATGTCTTTTGACAGATTTGAGAAATTTGCATTTATTTATTTATTTTACATTTTTGTTGAACACCACATCTTTCACCAGTTCTGTAATTGCAGTGATGCAAATGTTAGATATTTTGGTATCTTCCCACAGGTGTCTCAGGCTCTGTTCATGTAAAAGATTTTTTTTCTGTTGTTCACATTGGACTATCCTGTTACACAGGACTATCTTGAAATTCACAGGCTATAATCAACTAAACAGTGACTCTCAAAAAAAAGTATGTCCATGCCCTAATTCCCAGGATTTGTAAATGTGACCTTACATGGAAAATGAGTTTAGATGAGGTCAGTCTGAATTAATGGAGTGGGTTATAAATCCAATGACAAGTGTCCTTAAAAGTAACACACAGCAAAGAGGTGGAGGCAGTGTGACAATGGATCCAGATATTGTAGGGATACAACCCCAAGCCCAGGAATGCCAGCAACTGCCAGAACTGGGAAGAAGAAAAGAATCACATCTCACATAGAGCTTTCTGATAAATCACAGCTCTGCCAACACATTCATTTCAGACTTCTCGCTTCCAGATCTGTGAGAGAATAATTTCTGTTGTTTTAGGTCACCCAATTTGTAGTAATTTGTGACAAGAGTCACGGGAATCGAATGCATGGACTCTGAGCTAATCTAAGGTTTGTTTATGTTGTCACTTCTCAATTAATGTTATGTTTTAGTTCTAAATATTTCCCCTTGGCGTCTTTTTTGTTCTATTTCTTTCCTGAGATTTTCTATGTTTTTATTTGTTAAAAGAGTGATTGCCTTTATTTATTGGGCCATTTTTATAATAGTTGCTTTAATATCTTTGTCAGAAAATTATAACAAGTGCATCATCTCGGCATATATGTCAATTGACTGTTCTTTCATATATGAGTTGTGAGTTGTGATTTTCCTAGGTTATTGGATGCCAAATAATTTTGGATATTATCCTGGATATTTTAAATATCTTATTATGAGACTGTGGGTCTTTTAAAAAATCCTACAAATAATGTTCATATTTTTGTTTGACAGGCAATCAGTTGGGCTTAGACTACAAGTTCCAACCAGTCTTTTACGGATTATAAATTATCCAATATAACTGTTTTCAAAGCCTTTGCAGTGTTGTTTATATCTGATCCAGGCGAGCACCACCCAGTGACCAGGCTGGGACATGGGCGGTGGTTTATCCCATAGTTCAGTTCTCAAAATCCATTGACGCTAATAAGGGTCAAAGCCATGCATATATCATTTGAAATGAACTCAGAAGTACAAAATCAACACTCAGCGATCACTGTCTCAAGCTCTCCTCTCTCTGCAATCTCCCTAGTACTTCTGCAGTACCCTTGGTCTTCCCCTCGTGGTCATCATACCAGAAATCTAAGGCTTTGGGTGTCCCACTCTGTTGTTCAGTGACAGGTAGGCAGAGACAGGCAAAAGCAATAGAGTTTCATACGACCCGTAGGTAATGACAGCTCCTTTGATCAGACAGGGAGGTGCCCTTCCTTAGAGTTTTGGCTCTGCTGCCAATGCTGCCATGAGTTGCTTGGGGACTGGGGCATCCAAGAATAGAGGGGAAAAACGCATAATAATCCCTACTCTCACTGAGTGTTACGAGTTATCTTTCTTATTTCTTTCTTTCTTTTTTTTTATATTTATTTATTTATTTATTTATTTATTTATTTATTTATTTATTTTGAGAGAGAGTCTCACCCTGTCACCCAGGCTGGAGTGCAGTGGTGCAATCTCCGCTCACTGCAACCTCCACCTCCCGGATTCACATGATTCTCCTGACCCAGCCTCCCAAGTAGCTGTGATTACAGGCACACAGCACCATGCCTGGCTAAATTTTTTTGTATTTTTAGTAGAGATGGGGTTTTGCCATCTTGGCCAAGCTAGTCTCCAACTCCTGACCACAAGGGATCCACCCACCTCTGCCTCCCAAAGTGCTGGGATTACAGGCACGAGCCACTGCACCCTGCCATGTTTCTTGAGTTTGAACTAGAGGATTGCTCCTGTCGTTTTCTGTATCAATGCTCTGGTGACTACTTCTGGGTTTGGGGTGTGGTCAAGTTCAAGTTAGAGGATATTGGAGGCAACACTAAGAGTTCAGTGGTACTTTAAATTCTGGTCGTTTCCCCCAAACTGTCTGCTACTATTTCCTTTTCAGAGTTCTTAATAGCTTCTTCATGCATTCTGTTCTGGTTTTATGGCAATTTTAAGTAAGAAAGACAAGTGTGATTATTTCGTCTTCTACTAAAAAAAGAATTATGGTAGATAATTTTAAAAATCACGTTGTAATAATTTTACCAAAATTTACTCTATAGTAGTGAATAATAGATGTGTGATGCAACAGGATACAGTGACAGATTGCTGATGTTACAGTGACCCAACCTGTGTAATAGGGAAAAGACGACAATGGCACCAACCATAATGGGCTGATGGATAATGTTTCATTCAAGCTTCCTCCATTTGTGAAAATCTTGTCAATTTCAATGGTCAAACCTCATTCACTTCTAAGCAGGAGGCAGTCAGTAGAATATGCTGAAAGAAAAAAAATTGAGACCTTAAGAAAAATCAAGTAATACAAATGTATATGTGTATCTTTACAACAGAGCTAATGTAATATCTTCTAGTTCCAATTTCAAATTCTGATGATTAGCGATTTTGTCATATTCCATTCTCTAGTCCTGTAACCAAGTTTTTAAACACATGCATGCATGTTTGCATAGACATAGTATATAAATACAATGCAAACACATACATATGGGTGCCTGTATATATAGTACATAGGTACATACAGATTTACACACAAAGATACACATATATTTATTTATCTTTATATATCTAGAGATGGACCCAAATATTTTATAATTTTCAATAAATGTAAGTATACATTTTATTGCAAGTATTAACCAAAGAAATATGTGATCTGTGCCTGACACTAAGCCTTTATTATTTTCTCTTCTGTTATTAGTTTAATTTAAAAGTGATGGATTCTATTAGTCAATGCAACTCATGTTGGCATACTATATGTACTGTGAGTCATATTATATTTTGTGTGCTATGACATCTTTTCAAACACAGTGACTGTTATAATCAAGCTATCCAAATATCAATAATTTAAAATAGGCTAATCACTGTATATTCCTTGGAAAAGACAGTTTATTGTTTATATGAGTCATATCTGTTTATGAAATAAGTTTCCCTATATATCTCTACTAGGAAAAAATTTTTCAGATATGCATTTGCTACAGTGCAATATTAGCAATTGCCTCTATTTAAAATTCTAGACTTTAAACATTGGATTTCTTCCCAATCTTATGTAATTCAGATTTTTAACTAATTCAGCCAGCCATCTCATTAGTCTGGATTTCTGAAGTTGGACTGTGCTTGTCCTGAATCTCAGCTTTGATTATTCTATGGATCCAAAGAATTGTTCAGTGCCCTAATAAACATTGTTCTGTCCATTTGAACCTTTGAGCCTTTCTTTTCCTACTTTAAAGATAGCAGTTACAGCTGTAACTTCTGCTTGACTTGGGCAAGAGCTTTAAGATCTTTTTCAGCTGCAATACCCTAAAATTTAAATCATCACCTCTGGTTAAAAAAAAAAAAAAAAAGTGAGTCTTAAAGCTGGGAGTTCCAACAAAGCTTTAAAACAATAAGCAAGAAAGAGTGACAGTTTCCAGAGATTTTTCCCATGTAAACTACTATTTATGTCCTTTTTAGTGCCATTGGCACCGAGCCAGCCACAGCCAGGGCTTTTTTTGTTGTTGCTTGGTGAAATGGGAAGGGCAGGAAAGAAGCTCTATACTAGGAAACAGTTTCTTAGTATTTTCATGTCTCTGCAAATCTTATTTGATAAAGTTAAGCTTTGTTGATTAAAGCTCATAAGTGTTTTAATAATACTTTTAGCTTTTTTATATATGTTCCAACCTTGTCTAACACATAGGCATATTAGTCAATTATAGGGTTTGACTTAAAAGAGAGCAAGAAAATACATCAACCCCTCAATGAAGCTCTGTCCCCAAATAATCTTTCCACTGACTCTGCTGATGTTTACTTTAAAAACTCCAGTGTCAGCTGTAACATCTAAACTGGTCCATGCAATGAGGACCTGCAGGCTCAGAAAGTAATGGAAGGTAGTAGTTGAGGACATTCAATCAGGATGAGGGACCAAAAAGCAGAGAGATGCAGGCTAATATGTAGGCAGAGATAAGAACTTTGAAAGGCATGGAGCCACCTAGTGCAAAAGGCAGTAGAAATGAGGGTGATTCTGGGAGGGGAAAAGGGTAGGTGGGGTGCATAAGTGGAGGGTGATGAGGTTTAGAGCTGGACACTGATAAATCTGCATGAAGCCAGATGTGAATTTCCACATGAGTAAAATTTCAAAGATAAACTCTCACCTCTCTCCAAATGGTTATCTGTGAAATTATACTTCCTCCACAGCCGCACATGCAGCTCTGCTCACATGCTGCTCACAAGCAGGTCGAGCCAAAATTCAATTGTAAGAAAAATTTAAAACCTCACCTGTAGCAAATGCAGCACATTAATATAAGATATGAAGAACAGGCTGGGTGTGGTGGCTCACGCTTGTAATCCCAGCACTTTGGGAGGCTGAGATGGGAGGATCATGAAGTCAGTAGATACAGACCATCTGGTCAAAAGGGTGAAACCCATCTCTACTAAAAATACAAAAATTAGCTGGGTGTGGCAGCATGTACCTGTAATTCCAGCTACTCGGGAGGCTGAGGCAGGAGAATGGCTTGAACCCGGGAGGCGGAAGTTGCGGTGAGCCGAGATCGTGCCACTGCACTCCAGCCTGGTGACAGAGCGAGACTCTGTCTCAAAAAAAAAGAAAAAAAGAAAACAAAGATATGAAGAACAGGGGTCACTGCGGAGCTAGATGAGTGGAGGTGTGTAGGAATGCTTTGTAATTTCCACTCATTTTTTCTGTGAACTTGAAACTGTCCCCAAAAGTAAAGCCTGTTAATTTTTTTAAAACATAAAACCGAAGACAAATGGAACTTAAGATATTTTTTCAGGATGAGGACTTCACTGCACTGGCATTCTTCAGTAAAGTCAATTGCCCATGATTCAAAATCCTTGTCATGGCTGCCTAATCCTCTGGGGCAGACATGTCCTTGCACTGGTGTGTGAGGACTGCTAATTTGTTTAGGTTTGTTTTCACTGAGCGTCAGCTGTGTGTTCTTCTCACAGATATATCTTTTCCTCTGAAGTGATCAGCAATTACTTCCTGGTTGATCATTTTGTTATTTATTTATGATTTTTTAGGTTGCAAAGGTGGTCTTCCAAAGGAAGTCCTTTGGAAATTGTATGAACTTTTGAGAAGGAGAGAGGAAGAGAAACAAGCACTGAGAAAAAGCAAATGGCAAAGCTATGCCTCACAGATGATTCAGGAGAAAGCACAGGAGATGGAGAGAGAAACAGGAAAAATAATTTTTGGGGTGGTAAATATTACAAATAAAGAAACACAGAGTAGTGGGGAAACACATAACAAGATGAACTCACCTAAAGTGAAATCAAAGTATCCAGAAAAGGATATTAGATCTTGAAATCAATAATCTCTTTGAAGTGTGAATGCAGAGGCTGAGGTGGGTTCTGAAGGACGTGAGAATTATACATCCCATAGTTACTACTGTTACGGATCAGAACCCTCAAATTGAATCAACTGAGAGGAATACCGGTATCTGTCCAGGCTTGATGCAAGTGTCCACGGACAGGATGTGTCTGCATCTTTACCACACACCAAAAACCCAGCACCAATCTCAGGATTCAGGTGTACAGAGGAGGCCAGGCAACGCAGAACCCCTCATTAAAAGAAGGCAAGGACACTGGATGATTTCCAAAGAAGGATGAATGATAGAGAGATGGGTCATAACAAATGCTAAATGCAGGGGTAGGGAGAGGTTTTAGTCCCTCTCTGATTTCGAAGAGTTTATTTATTACTAGGAAAATAAGCTTTGGATTGCAATTTTTTTTTACTCTTTTTAACTTTGTTTAAGGATGTCTATAATGGTTACATGTGTAAGCATAACCATGTTTGCAATTATAGCTTCTGAATTTGATGTCCTTTTTGGAAATATGTCAATACTGAGCCCATAAGGTTCTTTAAAACAATTAGTTCAGGTGTAATATCAGCCCATGTAATGGCCTAAAGAAGGCAGTGATGGAAGGAATTAGGCTGCATTTCAGGAGATGGAAATGGCAACAAAATGATTGATGACTTAGGCGTGGCATTGATTAGTGGGGAGGAAGACCATCTTTTCACATATGTCACATTTAAGGGAGTTGAGTAGTGAAAAGTTGAGAACTCTGAGAGAAGTGTGAATTGGAAGGTTAGGTGAAAATTAGCTTTAGCTCATTCCATTTCCATGGAAACAGAAGAAATTTCAGGTGATTTTTTTTTAGATAGGTGATAAGAAGAATCGTGAGACAAAAGCAACCAAGTGAAGAGCAACCTTGGTGTGGGAAGCAGTGACGTGGATACAAGAACAGTGTTTACGGAAATAGATATAGATAACCAGCAGGAGTGACCTGAAGTTATCAGGGATGAAGGATTTACTTCGGTGAGAGTCACAGTGAAGGTTCACATCTAGATTTGGGGAGAAAGTATTGTAGTGACAAAATTCCACTGAAAGTGAGGCACAGGTTCTGCATATTAGCCCTTTGTCAGATGAGTAGATTGTAAAAATTTTCTCCCATTCTGTAGGTTGCCTGTTCACTCTGATGGTAGTTTCTTTTGCTGTGCAGAAGCTCTTTAGTTTAATTAGATCCCATTTGTCAATTTTGGCTTTTGTTGCCATTGCTTTTGGTGTTTTAGACATGAAGTCCTTACCCATGCCTATGTCCTGAATGGTATTGCGTAGGTTTTCAGGGTTTTTATGGTTTTAGGTCTAACATTTAAGTCTCTAATCCATCTTGAATTAATTTTTGTATAAGGTGTAAGGTCAGGGATCAGATTTCAAACTTTCTCATATGGCTAGCCAGTTTTACCAGCCTATTTATTAAATAAGGGAATCAACAACCATCAAAAGTGGGCAAGGATATGACAGACACTTCTCTAAAGAAGGCATTTATGCAGCCAACAGACACATGAAATGCTCATCATCACTGGCCATCAGAAATGCAATCAAACAACATGGATACCATCTCACATCAGTTAGAATGGCGCGCATTAAAAGTCAGGAATAACAGGTGCTGGAGGAGATGTTGGAGAATAGAAACACTTTTACACTGTTGGTGGGACTGTAACTAGTTCACCATTGTGCAGATAGTGTGTGATTCCTCAGATCTAAAACTAGAATACCATTTGACCCAGCCATCCCATTACTGGATATATACCCAAGAAGTTATCATGCTGCTATAAGACCATACACTGTACATTTATTGCAGCAGTATCAAATAGCAAGACTGGACCAACCCAATATCCATCAATGACAGACTGGATTAAGAAATGTGGCACATATACACATGGAATACTATGCAGCCATAAAAAAAGGACGATTCATGTCTTATAGGGACACTGGATGCAGCTGGAAACATCATTCTGAGCAAACTATCACAGAACGAAAACTAACACCGCATGTTCTCACTCACAGGTGAGAATTGAACAATGAGATCACTTGGACCCAGGAAGGGAACATTACACAATGGGACCTGTCTTGGGTGGGTGGAGGGAGAGGATAGCATTCGAGATATACTAATGTAGATGATGAGTTATGGGTGCAGCACACAATGTGGCACATGGTATACATATGGAACAACCTGCACGTTTGTGTCATGGTACCCTAGAATGTAAGTAATGATAAATAATAAAAGAAAGTGAGGCATAAAAGGAGATGAATTGATTAATGAAATAAGTGGACCAACAGCATTTGTTAAGATTCACTTTGCACCAGGGTTGATGGAGAGATAGTACTAGCAAGATTGACACTGTACAGTATTCATTCCCAATATTGGTTGAATTCAGAATAGAAATGTCTAGTTTAATCGCCCAAGCTTATGAACAGGAAGCTGCCATGCCACTGTTTTGGTGTGATACTTGTCTGATTCCTGAGTACTATTGTGTTTGTGCATATTCATTCCTGATTCCCTGTGTGAATGTGTGTGTACCTGTGTATGTGTGTTCACTTACAATTTGTGTGTTTCCAGCAGGTCTCTTCATTTCTCTTAATATCTCTGAAGTTCCTCTTCATTCCTATGTATGTATATATCATCTATAAAATATCTACCTTACAGGGATGACTGTCAAGTTTAGAAATTATGAACATAAAAGCCTTGGTATGAGGTCTGCAATGTAGCGGTTGATCATTAATTGGCTGTTCAAGGGAAACTTTCCTTGGTCATCCCAGTTCATACATTTTGTATAAAGGATATGGTATGCTACTTTACTAATCCAATTATTCAATCCATTTTTTGGACTTTGTATTGTAATGTTTTGCCTTTATTTCGTCATTATAGTTCATTTCCCTGCTCTATAACTTAAATAGACTGAGTGCTATTATTGCTTGTGAAGTCACTGTCACTTTCCTGATTTGGAAATACAGTAAGTTTTTATATCTTCATCTGATTCTCAAGGAGCAATTATTTGTGATTCTACTACCTTACTTTTGTTTTCCCCAAATGACAACAACAGTGATTACTTATGGTGATTTTATTTTAAATTACAATTTTACGACTCTATGTATGCGATATATTTTTTTCTAAGATATTCTTCTTGAAATGCCAAATATCTTTTAAAGTTAAATGTTAATGTCTCTTTAAAATTATCTTGTAGGGCAGATATCTAGGTGTGCAGTGGGCTCACACCTGTAATCTCAGCACTTTTTGGAGGCAGAGGCAAGGAGGATCGCTTGAGGCCAAGAGTTGAGCCAGCCTGGGCCATACAGGGAAACCCTATCTCTATAAAAATGAAAAGAAAGTGGCCGGCACGGTGGCTCACGCCTGTAATCCCAGCACTTTGGGAGGCCGAGGCAGGAGGATCACGATAGTCAGGAGATCGAGACCATTCTGGCCTACATGGTGAAACCCCGTCTCTAACTAAAAAATAACACACACACACATACACCACAAATAGCGGGCATGGTGGCGAGCCCTGTAGTCCCAGCCACTGGGAGGCTGAGCGGAGAATGGCGTGAACCGGCAGGTGGAGCTTGCAGTGAGCTGAGATCATGCCACTGCATGCCAGCCTGGTGAGAGAGTGAGACTCCATCTCAAAAAAAAAAAAAAAAAAAGAAAAGAAAAGAGAAAATAAAAGAACTAAGCATGACAGTGTGCACATACATTCCCAGCTACTTGGGAGGCTGAGGTGAGAGGATTGCCTGAGTGCAGGTGGCACAGGTTGCAGTGAGCCGTGATCAGGCTACTGCACTCCAGCCTGGGGAACAGAGTGAGGCCTTGTCTCAATAATAATAGTAATAATAACAACAACAAATAAATATAATACAATAAAATTATCTTGCTGCTTTAGTTTTACTGTGTTTGAGATTATTTTTGATGGGATTAGACTCACTGAGTTTAACATGATGAATAAACATGTAAATTCCCTCATGAAAATACTTTAAAGGAGAAACTAATAGTGCCCATCTTGTAAAACTTATTTCCACTAGATTTTTTTTTAATTCTGCATCAGCATAGTTCCATATGAAATACTGAGATAGTTCTACTCCATTCCTAAGACTTTCTTTAAACATAACTTTTGTCATTATTGCAATTTAATATGAAGAAATATGCTCAACCAAATGTCCGAGGAAATAGTTTACATTTTGTTGTTTTGAAGGACATCTAAAGTGAGCCCTGTGTGTATATAGAGAAAACCATTTGGAAGTAAACATACACTTGAATCCCAGATCCGTGAATGAAACTTTAGGCATGCTGCATAGCCTTTCTGTTCCTCAGTTTCCTTATGTAGAGAGATTAAATGACGTATTATTTAAATCGATGCTCTCCAGTGTCTTCTTGGGTGATGAGTGAACTGTCTTTGTAAAGCCGAGCATCTTTTTGCTCTCTCTTGTGCATGTGTGGTAGGGTGAAAGGCTCTCTGCAGAATACTGTCAGAGTGCGCTGCAGCCTCTCAGGCACTGTGGGGGAGCTGTGATGTCAGTTTGGGGCAACCCTGAGGAGCAGAGCAGGAGGCAATGGAGGGTGATGCACCCTGGGCACTGGAGAGCAGCCTGGCAGGGGCTCAGGTGCCAGGGAGACCAATGCTTGGGAAATGCTCTTATGAACCTCCCTAGGTCCCAGTCTGGGCCACAGGCTGCTCCCTGTTTTTTTTTTTTTTTTTTTTTTTATTTATATATTGTGTAACATATATATGACATAAAACTTGCTATTTTAATCATGGTTAAAGATACAATTGTAAAGATTAATTGTAATCCCCTTGTTGTGCAAACCTCACTACTATCTATTTTCAAAAGCTTTTGTTATTCCAAGAAGAAACTCTGTACATGTCGAGTGACATCTCCCCATGTACCTCTCCCCCAGACTTGGACACCTCTAATCTGCTTAATGTCTCAATGAATAGGCAGAAGGTTCTAATCGGAATGTTCTAATCAATATACCTATGGGTTTACTTTTGTGGAGGACTTGGAAGCAAGCTTTAGAAAAAGGTAAGGAATAGGTGTGCCATGTTGGTGTACTGCACCCATTAACTCATCATTTACATTAGGTATATCTCCTAATGTTACATATGCATACATAGGTAACAAATCTGCATGTTGTGCACATGTACCCTAGAACTTAAAGTATAATAATAACAATAATAAAGGTAAGAAATATACATGTGTGTGTGCCTGTCTGTCTGTCTGCATTAGAAAAAAATAGTTGGAATTACTAATGAATAAAAAGGACAGACACTTGAAAAGAGGAAGAAAAAACGGGGACTGACTGTTAAGCTTGTTATTGTAGCTTAAGTACTTTATTATGAGAAGTGAGATATATAGTATAAATGCATTTTCTACTTTAACTTTTTCACTTTCTGGGATGCGAGCACACACATGCCCTATGTTATTAGTCTTTTTTGTTTGACATATGTGCATGTATGTGTGGACCTGTGTGAGATTAAAAAAGGGACTAAGTCCTGTGTCTGCCTTGATTTTCAGCCAAGAGATGTAAACAGCCAAAGCTGTATGGAGAAGAGATCAGGAGACTGGGAAGTCTACTTAGAGTCAAATAGATCCAACAGAACCCCACAACCCTCCCCATGCCAAAAAAAAAAAAAAAAAAAAAAAAAAAAAAAAAAAAAAAAAAAAAAAAAAAAAAAGTAGGAATCATGTGGATAGCAATGTCTTCTGAAGTGTGAGATACATATAAAAATGTGAATGATGATACTGATAAAACAGTAACGAGAAGCAGATGAGGTAATATCTGTGAAACTCCAAAGCAAGATGACTACCCTATCCTAAGTAATCAGTCCCTTCCTCTCCTGCCTTCATTTCCTTCATTTCTTCCCTTTATTTTCAGGTCAATCAATCAGTGAACACTCAATACCTTCTGCTTGGGTGTATGTAGAGATAGGAAGCTGCCCATAAGACAGAGGAAGCCCATTCAACTATTATTTAGCTCCTCCCAGTAGAACGTGTTTGGTGGAGGCTGCTGGGTTGTTGATCCGTCTCTATTGGCTTGTCCTTGGAACTGCTTCTCTTTCTTCTTGGGAAATTTTTTTTTGTTAGTTTACTTGACTGTTTTTTGTTTTAACATCAGTAATTTACTCCTGGCCTGATGCAGTGGCTCACGCCTATAATCCCAACACTTTGGGAGGCCGAGTTGGGCAGATCACGAGGTCAGGAGATCGAGACCATCTTGGCCAAAATGGTGAAATCTTGTCTCTACTAAAATACAAAAAAAAAAAAAAAAAAAAAAATTAGCTGGGCATGGTGGCACATGCCTGTAATCCCAGCTACTTGGGAGGCTGAGGTAGGGGAATTGCTTAAACCAGGGAGGCAAAGGTTGCGGTGAACTGAGATTGCGCCACTGCACTCTAGCCTGGAAACAGAGAAAAATTCCATCTCAAAATAATAATAATAATAATAATAATAATAATAATAATAATAATTTACTCCTAATACAGGCAGAAAGTGTAGGTTCCTGCCACTTAGAGTATGAGTCACGATACTCGAGGGTGTGCACAAGATCCAGTGCAGGCCAACCAAGTTTCCAGAGGCTGCTTTAACAGGAGCCAGAGAGCATTCANAAAAAAAAAAAAAAAAAAAAAAAAATTAGCTGGGCATGGTGGCACATGCCTGTAATCCCAGCTACTTGGGAGGCTGAGGTAGGGGAATTGCTTAAACCAGGGAGGCAAAGGTTGCGGTGAACTGAGATTGCGCCACTGCACTCTAGCCTGGAAACAGAGAAAAATTCCATCTCAAAATAATAATAATAATAATAATAATAATAATAATAATTTACTCCTAATACAGGCAGAAAGTGTAGGTTCCTGCCACTTAGAGTATGAGTCACGATACTCGAGGGTGTGCACAAGATCCAGTGCAGGCCAACCAAGTTTCCAGAGGCTGCTTTAACAGGAGCCAGAGAGCATTCATCCCTCTTGTTGGAAAAATGTTGCTATATGAAGCATGATTGCCAATGTTGCCACATCTCCCTTCCTTATGGATGAATGTGGATTGAGAGAACAAACTTGTGTATGTATAGAGTCCTGGAAATACTGAAGTTCCCTGAAAGCTGTTTTGGCTTTTCTAAGATGTGTAGTGAGAGCTCAAAATATTTCCTTTTATTGAAACTGGTTCTATTTGGCATTCTATGTTTGCAACGGAAGTATCTGAGCTTTTATCATATCTAAATATACATGTTCCCTTTTGGTTCCTTGGACTTTGATTCTGGCAGAATGAATTACAATTTTGTTCAGTTGTCAGTCATTCCAATATTCCTGGCAGTAGTGACTTAATCTTTTTCTCTCAAGCTCTTCTAAAAATTCTTCATATGATATAGATTACACATGGTTACCGTCCTAGGAAACCTGTTTTTGTACTTGATATGTCAACGTCTCAGATCTCGTCCACATACCTTCAAAGGCTGCTCCGCTCTAGCTTCCCCATAGATTTTGGATTGTAGCCTTCGTTTCTTCTCTACCACTCTCCGTCTGTGATCTCATTCCTGACCCCTGACCTTTGCAATCATAAAAAAAGATCCAAATTTATATTTGGATTTTTTAATTGACTTCCAAATCAATATAGTTTGGCTACTAAATATTATCTCATGAATCTTTTAAATTCCAAGTCTGAAATAAAATTTGCTGTATTTGCTTATCCAAATTTTCTCTATTCCTGAAGTCATGGGGTTGGTAAATTATTACCTGTTATCCACCAAGTCACCCAATATCAGAGCTCCAAATAAAGCAAGCTTTTTCCCAACCAGGTTCTTTATCTGAATCACAGAACAGAGGAAATTATTTGAATCACAGATCAAAGGAAATATGATTTTAGCTCGGTCATAGCCCTCTAATTTCTGTTTTTGCTAAACCTACCAAAGATTATTGTTTTAAGAGTAATACTACTGTGCAAATTCTGAGACTATGAAACAATTTGCTCTTGGGTGGACGAAAATCAAGGTGAGGTCTTAGAAGCTGGTTCTAGGACATTTCCAAGTCTCTTCAATTCATCTGAATTACGGAACAAAGGAACTATTTTCTCCATTATTTCAAAGATGGTGAGTAACTATACTATTCTAGCTGCACAGGATATGTTAGTTAATTGCACACAATGAGTGCCTTAAGACACTATGATGTAATCTGCTATGGAAACCTGACTGCCAATATTTTTCTTACCGTAAGTGTTCTTTTACTATTTCATGTCTCCTTATTTCCATTGCCACAACTTTAGTTTGGCAAATATAATAAGATTCTTGAATTATTGAAATGGCTTTCAAAATAATTTCCCTGCCTTATATCTTGCCCTTATCATTTATCAGTGTGTTATGTCTAGACTAAAATTGCCTGTCCCCTCACAAATCCTTCAATAGCTCTATAATGGAATAAAATGATCTTGAGACATGCCCACCCTGTGGGAATGCTTCATGGCTTGCTTGATTTCATCCAGTGATGCTATCTTTTAAAACATTGTCTGAAATGAAAGCATTCCTCATTTGATGGGAAAAATTTTCACCCAAAATTTTAAACTCACAATTGTAAATACTCTTTGTCAAGACTTTTGCTTTAAGTTTCTATATTCAACTAAGTTGATATCTGGTTTTAGGTAAATATTTTTAAGATTTAAGATTTCCGGTAAAGCACAAAGATTAACACTATTCCATGTGACAGAACAAAAATTTAGCAACTCTGAGACCATACCCTCTACCCTTGATGTGAGGATCAGAACTGAGAGCCGACATTCCCCATGCCAACCCCACTTGGGGGGACCACATTGAAGAGAGATTTGGAGCTGTCCTCGTGACAGCTTCTAAGACCTCACCTTGATTTTTGCCTTCCCAAGTGAAAAGAGTTTCATAGTCTCAGAATATGAGCAGTAATAACCATCTGAAATCAATAATCCTTGGTAGGTTTAACAAAAACAAAAATTATTAGAAGGCTATGGCCTCATTACTAAAATAAGCAATGGGATAGTTGAAGACGTAGGCTTAGACAATGATTAGGAAATCAGGGAATCCGGCCTCAGGCAGAGAACCAGTCTGGACAAGGGAAACTGGCTTTCACTGCTGCCCCCCCATCAAGGATACTACACTGCCACTTGCTACTGGACATTGGTTACTCACTGCCTCTGACAACAGAAGGAATTCCAAACAACCCCAGCTCCTTTCCATATTAGTTCTGGATGGGATGTTCTATCTCATAACTTCCATTTGGTTCAACTTCCATTTGGCTCAGTTATGTGCCCATGCCCTAGGTTCCAGGTATCAAGGAAAGCTAATATTTGAGGGGCTTTTTCTAGAATGGGAACAATCACCCTTCCTTCTACTGAGTGGCATACAATTTTGGATTTTGAAGAAATATAGGGATTCTAGTGTTAATGAGAAAAAAAATTAAATATCCTCAATAGTTTACTTCTTTTAATGAAGTATCCACCTATACAGTTATTTCCATACTGACCACTCAGTCATAAATTTCCTGCAGTTAACTCAAAGTAACTTCTTTCCTTCCTTCACCTCCTCTCAAAAGCAGATGCTGGTTATCATAAGTAACTGTCTCCAAAACCAGGCAGAATCTTGGAGTGACATTTATTTTTTATCTATATGTACTATTACCTCATCTCAATACCAGAAAATATTTCATAGTGGGAGTTCAGGAAATATTGTCAGATTTAGGGGACATTTCTTCCCACTTTGACCTTCATATTTCTCTGTTACTCAATTCCCAGGAATTAGAACTTGGCTTCTCTAGTTTTTCTTCCTTTCCACTTTTCTTCCCAAACCCTATTCCAAATCAGCAGCACTAACCAAGTTCAATTTAATTTGCAAAAGGTTTAATCCTAATACTCTTAATAATCTACAGAAGAATTAAAACAAGTTTGTGGATATTCATTCCCATATAGAAACTCTTTCCTTCCTTTGAGCCCTTCCCCCGCCCTTTTTTTTTTTTTCAGTACAAATTACAGAAGTGAATGTTCTGTGCCTCTTTATATTACATTAAATAACCTCATTGACGGCACCATTCTTCTTCCAGTTTGAAGAATTAAAATGCTTGTAGTTCATGCTAAAGGATGATGCCCCATCAGTACAGAGGAGCTCCTCCCCGCATCTGTTCACCACTCATGGCCACGTGCCTCCCCAAGAAGTGTCCCAGGTTAAAAAAAGCCACTTTGCCGAAGGTTACACATCCTCTTCAGGGATAGTCTCCATCCAATGATAGGTCTATTTGTAGAGTACACAGACTGAGTCCCCCTTATTTCAATTCTGCATTTAGGACAGCTGTGGTTGCCATGTCAGGGCCAGGAGCCCACACAGACCTGTTTGTGGCAACTGCATTCCTATCAGCTGCTCTGGCAAATCTGTTTTCTTCATTCCTTCATAGGTAGCATCTGTTCCTGAGAACAATACCAATAATCTTACTGCATGTGCATGTCCATCTCAAGGTCAGAAACAATCTTGGATCATAATAGAAAAACTGGTTGACTTTTTATAAAAATGTAAAATAATTGTGAGACAGATGCATTTATGCATTAAGCATATACTTTTACTATTATTGATGCTATTTTAATGACAGTGGTGAACTCCACCAAATATTTTAGAAGAAGATTACACCAAATCTTACATTAACTTTGGTAGATAATGTAAAAAGAGGAAATATTTCCCAACTCATTTTATAAAGTCAACATGCTTTTGATACTGGTGCTTGACAAACATGTTTTAGGGAATTAAAATTATAGGCCAGTATTTTTCAAAAGCACAGATGCAAAAATCATAAATAAAACACATCAAATTAAAACATATAACAACCATATTTTTCCTGTAATTGTAATTCTCATCATATATGCTGCAGAAATAAGACATATGTGAACCAAAATCCACTAATAACAATTATAGACGTATTAATTTGACATAACCAGAAAGTGAAAACAAACAAATAACCATCAACAGAAGAAAAGATAAATAAAATGTGACATCTTTACAAGGGAATAGCATGTGGTACTGAAAATAAACTACAGCTATCTACAACAACATTGATGAATTTCACAAAATAATTTTAAGTGAAAGAAGCCAGACTCCAGAGGATACACTTTCGAATCTCCATTTCTATAGAGTTTTAAAACTAGCACACTCAATCTATGGGTATAGCAGTTAGGAAAACCATGCCTTTGAATAAGAGGCAAGGACTAATTATTGGAAGACTGTTACATTGCAAGCAAAATAAAGAAAAATCCCTACTCGTGGAGCTCATCTAGTTGAGGTTGACAGGCAATAAAAGCAAGAAAATAAATAAAATATTTAGGCTGTCAGTTAATAATAAGGTCCATAGAGAAACATATGTGTGTCAGGAACTAGAAAGCTATGAAGTGTTATGGTGAAGTGGGATGTGAATGGTGTGTAACTTCCTTGATTTCAATAAGATTTTCAGAAAGGACAGAGACCTGAAGGCGGTGAACAGGCAGGCCAGTGAAGAGGTCATGGCAGGCCAGGCGCAGTGGCTTACGCCTGTAATCCCAACACTTTGGGAGGCCAATGTGGGTGGATCACTTGGAGTTCAAGACCAACCTGGCCAACATGGTGAAACCCTGTCTCTACTAAAAATATAAAAATTAGCTGGGCATGGTGGTGGGTGCCCCAGCTACTTGGGAGGCTGAGGCAGGAGTATTGCTTGAACCCAGGAGGTGGAGACTGCAGTGAGCCCAGCTCTTGCCACTGCACTCCAGCCTGGGCGATGGGTGACAGAGTGAGACTGTCTCAAAAAACAGCAAAAAAAATAAAAATAAAAATAAAAAACAGAAAAAGAAAAGGAAAAGGAAAAAAAAGAGGTCATGGCGACTGGGCTCGGTGTCTCACGCCTGTAATCCCAGCACTTCGGGAGGCCAAGGTGGGTGGATCATGAAGTCAAGAGATCAAGACCATCCTGGCCAACATGGTGAAACCCCACCTCTATTGAAAATACAAAAATTAGCCAGGCGTGGTGGCGGGTGCCTGTAGTCCCAGCTACTCAGGAGGCTGAGATAGGAGAATCACTTGAACCCAGGAGGCGGAAGTTGCGGTGAGCCAAGATCACCCCACTGCAATCCAGCATGATGACACAGTGAGACTCCTTCACAAAAAAAGAAAAAAAGAGATCATGGCAACCATTCAGGCTGGTAGTGACTGTACAAGCTTGGACAGACGTGATGATATTAAGGGACAGAATAAGCAGAAGTAGACCGATTCCAGGTGTATTTGGAAAACATAGGTGATATAATTTGGTGATGGATTGGATATGTAGTGTGAAACAGTAATCCAGAATGAACACAAGGCCAGGTGTGGTGGCTCACACCTGTGATTCCAGTATTTTGGGAGGCCAAAGTGGATGAATAGCTAGAGCCCACGAGATAGAGACCCACCTAGGCAACATGGTGAAACCCTGTCTCTACAAGAAAATACAAAAAATTAGCCAAATGTGGTGGCATGAGACTGTAGTTCCAGCTACTCAAAAGGCTGAGGTGGGAGGATCACCTGAGCCCTGGAGGTCAATCAAGGCTACAGTTAGCCATGATTGTGCCATGCATTCCATTCTCGGTTTTGGAGTGAGATCCTATTTTATAAAACAAAAAGAATGAACACAAGATGTGTTTAGCCCGAGAAGTTGAAAAGATAGGGTTCCCATTTCCTGATGCAGGATTTTGGTTATGGGCTTGTATGGTTTGAGTTGCCTACTACTCATAGCAATAGAGATGTCAGTAATGACATTGTTTACATGATGTGAAACTCAGGTGAGGTCTGGGCTGGGACAAAACTTTGGCAACTATCAGCAAATTTATGTGTTATACTACACTATGGAGGGGATTTCCAAGGGAATTTCAAGAGTGTGAGACACTCCAATCTTAGATTTCAAGGATATGGAAAAAGACAAGCATAAGGGACTAAGGGGAACAGATGGTAAAGTAAGAACCAAAAAAAAAAAAAAATAAAACAGTAAATATGAAAAATCCAGCATGACTGGCTATCCTGGAAGTCACGTGAAGAAAATCTTTCAAGAAGAACTTTCAAGAAGTATGGAGTGATCAGCCATGTCAAATGCTACTGACAGTTCAGTAAGGTAAGGATTGGAAAGTAACCATTTGGCTTACGAGTCTGGAAACAACTGGTATACCTGACAGGAGTGAATTTTGTGCAGTAGTGGGGTAAAACCCTAAGTGTAAAGCATTTAAGAGTAAATGGGAGATAACTCATTGGATACAGTGAGAATAAACAATATTTTAACAAAACTTTGCTGTAAAATGAGCAGTGAGAAAAAAGAAGTACTTAGAGGTGGGCAGAAAAATCTAGAGTTTTTTTTTTCAAAATGAGGGAAATTATACTATATTTCCTGGTGAAAATTAATAAACATTGAAGAGGAAACTGAGGATTAAGATAGAAAGGAGATAATTTCTATGTAATATTCCTAAGTAAAAGAAATAGGATCAGAACAAGTTTACAGTTTGAAGGGTTGGCTTTGAAAGGAGCACAAGGAATTCATTCCTGATTACAGGAAGAAAGTCAAAATATCTGACCACAGAAGTAAATGGGTGATATGGCAGCAGGCTCGTAGAGACTCTTTTTTGATTACTCTCCTCGTATTTACTTCTCTGTCTTCATCTTCCAGTTCTCTCCCATCTTCCTTCCCTCTTTGCTGTCCTTCAAGTCAGTATAACTTCCTCTAATCTTCGTGTCTTTTTGCTGATTGTTTTCCATAAATACTTATGGGGCTTAATCTTTCAGCTTCTGCAAGTTTATACACATATGCCCCCTTCTCTCTGAGATCTGCTCTGGCCATCGTACAGAAAATGGCAATTCCTTCTTATTTTCATTCCCTGCTGTATTATTCTCCTTATTATTTAATAGCTATCTAATACATTATACCCTTTACTTATTTAGCTTATTCAATAGCTATTTTTTCCACCATACAGTTGAATGATTTGGCCATAGCTCTATTCTCCATTTCTCCCTTGGGGGAGCAATTGCTATGGGCTGGTCATATTTGGACGTACTATTCCTGTTTTACAATAATCAGCAATTATTAATAATATACATTGTTGATATTGATTTATTAACTAAACTATTTCAGGGTATAACAGAAATTGAAATGATTCTCAAATATCCAAAAGAGACTAGCTTAGCATTAACCTCATATGGAAATCAGACAAAAGGAGTACAAATAAAGATATAGACTAATTATTCTTATTAATATATATGTAGAAAACTAAAATAAATTTTAATAGGAAAAGAATAATGCTTTACAATAAACTAGAGCTTACTTGAATTTCCTTACTAACAAATTAAAAGAGAAAAACATTAAGTTATTATCCTCACCATAGATCTTGAAAACTGTATAGAGCACCCTTGATATAACTCACTTCATCTTAGAAAAAGACTCTATTTTGTATGTCATAGGGAACTTTGCCAACAAGGATATGATATTTTGCTTAACAAACAAATAAAAATATAGAGACTGTATCCAACCAGGTATGAACATAAACAAGCACACTCTTCCACTATCAGCCCCACCAGATGACTCTGTGGTCATTAAAAGAGCAGGCCTTCAGTAGCTCCAAATGGCCATCTTAATCCACAAGTGTTTTGCTCTCACTCATGATAAGAACTTGGCATCTGCCACTGAAGACTCTGCCACATCACAGACTCTTCCTTGCAAGACCCACAGAACAAATGGCCCAGACCAGGAGATTCTTTTTGTCTTTTTCACTCTCCTTGGGCTGGTTTATTAACCCTTTCCCCTCTTTTCTCTTGATGTTAAGTGTTACTTTGTTTGTTGTGGACTGTTTAATCTATAACATTTATATGTTGATTAGGTATAACAACATGTATGGTTTTTTATATTGACTAACTTGGGGAGTGGTTTGAGGTTCTGTGCTCATGGCTCTGACTACCAAGTGAATGGGAAAAAATTGTGTCATTGGGAACGCCAGGTAGCTTGTGGCTTTTGTGACTGAAACAGTATCAATAAAAGTCTGAAATTTGGAAAGACACAAATGTGCATGGATCTGGTTATAGTTAACCTTGCATCACTTATGAGAAAATTTATTTGATAAAATTCAAGATCCATTTCAGATTTAAATATACATATAATCAAACTAGAACGATAACTTGATAACTTAAAAGAAACCTACCAGAAACCTACAGCAAACATTGAGCTTAATGTTGGAACATTAAAGGAAACCCTCAGACCAGCGTGCTCAATGTTGCTGGAGCAATTCAGTAATGAACTGATGATTCTAGTCAGTGCAATAAGATCGAGTCAAACAGTAGACTATAAATCTGAAGAGAAGAAGAAATAAAATATAATTTAATTTGTTAATAATATTATCTACCTAGAGACACAAAGGGATGGCAAAAACTGTAGGGTACCTAGGAATAATTATAACAGGAGTCTCAAGTTCTCTACTAAGTTCATTTAAAATTTTACTCTATATCTTTGTTTTATAAAGACTGAGGAATGTTTTATCATCTTCAACAATGGAAATACATAACACTTCAATGTAACGATTATCTACAAATTGATATTTGAATTCAATTTAATTTATTTCAAAAATTTTTTGAAATATTTATATAGAACATTGGCCAACAAACTATGACCTGTGGGCCAAATCTGACCCATTGTCTGATTTCTTAAATTAACTTTATTGGAACAAAGCTCTGGCTGTTTGTTCAAATATTGCTTATGGCTGTTTTTTTGGTACAATGGCAAAGTTGAGTAGTTGTTATAGAGGTTGTATGTTCTGAAAAGTCTAAATATTTACTACTTGGACTTTATAAAAAAAAGATTGCTGATTCCTGACATAGAAGAGCAAAGACCCCAAATAGGTGAATGTCATTCATAAAAAATAATCATGTATTTAAAACTGCATATATTTTCATGCATTTAAACAATTAACACTAGATAGAGTGTTAATTGTTTAAATGCATGAAAATATACAGTTTGATCTCACTAAGAGAAGAAACAGAAGACTAAATCCCAGATTTAAGCAAATCTACACCTACAGAAAAGAAGGATGTGGAGGTAGTTGCCGATGGAGTACAAGTACATGGGAAGGGGGTGGACTGAAATGTTTGTCTTAAATATGTTTTTATTGTTTGTGTTTTCTGAGTGTATCTCTATTTCCAAAAGAAGATGATAAAAACAGAAAAGTTCAGCCCCTGGATAGGACTTTTGTCTCTTCTCTCTTCCTACTGGAAGCTGAATGATCACTATGTAACCTGCCTCTCCCCTTTCCTAGTGGTCTAATCAGAATTATGACATCTTACTAGTTCTTCACTCCATGCACTAAAGAGACACCAGCACTCACATCTGGGCCAGAGTGCAGAGGCAGAGGCATGGGTAGGCTTGCCTCCCCACGTGTTACCAGGGGCTGTAGGGGGCAAGTCTTCAGGCCTAATGAGTTTAGGGGGCCTGCAGGGATAGCTGTATTCTCCACTTCTCATTGTATGCTTTGAGGCCAGTGCCTCAGTGAAATTTTACAAGTTCTGTTTGCCATTGTTTCTTGTGCAGAAATTCCCCTAAGGAACTTCATACAGCTGGGTGTGTCTGGTTCCCAGGGCCAAGTATCCACTCAATAACTCCTGATTATCACCACACTTCTAACACCATCAATAAAAAGCTCAGGAAACCCTTATTTTCTATCAACAAGTAATATATAACACACACGCACACTCTGTGTGCGTGTGTGTATGTATGTGTATATGTATGTATATTCTGGGACTCACACAATTCTTGGAGGATTCCATTGTGCTTTCTAGTTTATTTTTGAATACTTTGAACATCAAGTATTTCTCTAACCTCATGAGAAAATCCATTCCATTTTTAAATAGCTTTAATTATAATGAAATTCTTTCCCTCAGAGAGTTGAAACCTGCCCATGAATGACATTTACCCATGGGTTATACTTTGAGCTTGAAATCCAACACACACAAGATCTTCCCTGCAGGAAAGATGTTCACATGATTAGATGGCTGGTGCGTGGTCAGAGCGTTCTCTTTTCCTGGTTCACCTTTCTGGGTTCTTTCTGCTGCTCCTTTCTGTCACCCCATCTTCCTGCACATTTTTCTTTATCCATGATTCGACTCATCACCTTGATTTGTTTAACTCTGGGCACAGATTCCTGGCCTTCTCTCTGGGAAAATGACTTGTTTCTTGTTTTTTCCAATCTGTGGATGAATATTGAAGATCTTGGTTTGTCACTCTGAAAACTCATGGAACAAACCCCCGTGCAAGACACCCTGCCTGAAGATACATCTCCCGGTGGTAGGTAAGGCATGATTCCCTAAGAAACAGGTCCCTGGCCTTTGACCAATCAGTTGAGAAGTATGTGTGCTCTTGACCCTTTAAAACCTTATTAGAAAGAGAAATGGTGGTTTGTCTTTAAAAGAGACGTGCACATTCCGGTCCTGAATCGGGCTGGGTGAATGATTCTGTAGCCCCATTCACTAGGCTAGCTGTGCCTGTGAGCAGCCAGATTGGAAAAGGCTACTTCTCCTGCTGGCCGCTTGGTCTCCTCCCATTTCATGCTGTCCCCCATTAAGGCAGTCACCTTGGATGCCTGTGTGGCTGAATAGACCTGGCCTACAGTTGGCCATTTTCAGTGTGGTCCATTTGGTTTTATTCCCAACTCATTTTATTACTGATTTCTTTTAAGAAGCAACACCTTACTCTGCTATTGTCTAATTATTTGATAATCAAAGTAATGCTTTCCTCAGTTTGTCTGCTCTGTTCAAAGCCCCTGTCATCAGTGAATATCAATGACCAAGCCAGAGGGATACTGTTCCCTATAAATATGTATTGGAGATGGTCAAAGTGCAACACAAAGCTTTTTTGGCATGTGGTGAAGTGGATAGCAAACACCTTCCACACCACAATTCTCTATTTCTATTATTTGCCAATATGTAATACTTGGTAATAAAAAACCTTTAAAACTTTCACTGTTTTAAATAGTAAAAAGTCTCTAGTTTGACTTGAATTCAATATTTTGCTTCTCTATTTCTTTATTTCAAATCCTAAATACACTGTAACTTTTCTACTGTTTCATTTGGAAATGTAGTTTTCTCCAGTAGGGAAGCACCAGATGTTTAAGCAATAAAACTTGTTTCCCAGATGTTCTACTTCTTTAAAACCACAGCAGCTAATTCACTTACATGTGAAGACTTTTGAAAAACAGATCTTGCCGTCTTCAAATAGAAAATAAAATTCTTCCTCCCACTTAAAAAAAAAAAAGGTTATATATCATCCCAGTTAAATGGTTGATGGCAAACAATTTGCCTTGCACTCCCAGCTATTGGACTCAGAGGTGGCTGCATGAGAAACGTGACACCACGGAACTGAAGTGTTCCCCAAGTCAAAGAGAAAACTAGACATACATGCTTGTCCCTGATGACTGCCGCTGCAATAAATTGCATTCTGTTTCTTCCTGGAAAATTGACTAGGGTTTTGGAAGATGAAGGCAAACATGTGCTGATCACGCTGCCAAAGAATGCTCGGAAAGAGACAGAGAGGTGGCTGATTATGGGGATCCTTTTCTGTCCAGCTCCACGGTTGGATCTGTGCTGTGTGTGAGGACTGCTGGAAGAGGGAGTTGAGTCCAGGTGGAGAAACCCCAGGTTGCAATTTAGCAGTTTCCATGGTTCCCTTATGGCCCCATCGTCTTGGGAGATTCTATTGCCTTACTTTCATTTTACCCAAGAAAATCACTGCAGCCTTCTTAGAACTCTACCCCAGTGGAATCCTCTTCTCTGCATATTGCCATCCTGTTTGTTAGCTTTAGTGCAGGGAGAACTAGTTTCAGGTGTCAGGAACAGAAGTCCAGGAGCATCAGGCCACTCCAAATCACTCTACCCTGGCAGAGGGAAACCACAGGATCATAAAAGAGACATGCAAATGAAAACACCACGCTATCGTTATTCATCTTTTAAGACATAGTGCCAGTCTCTGTGGAACAAGACAGAGTTGCAGGAACGAAATAGTCAGAGGTGTCTCCGTCCTTTCCAAATTAGCCATGAAATTTCAGTAGGAATATAAATTATGAATCAGATCTAATAAAGTGTAATGGCTGGATACTTGCTGTCATTAGAAAGGAAAGCTGCAAATGAATACTTGGACATAGTCACAATTAGGTAAAAGACAGCAGATGATTTCTAGACCCTAAACTAGATGAAAGAACTTGTAATGTCCCACCAAGCCTAGGTAATTTAAAAGCAAAATGTGCTGTTTCTAGTTTCATGTGTTTTTTATCTCATTGACAAAGCATGCTTCCTGTACAAAGCAATGAAAATAGAAATCCTTCAGGAATGGCAATAGTAAAAGCTGATAATTGAAAATAACTGAGGATCACTATCATTATTATGATTGATACATCCTTCCAAATGCTTTGGTGATATTATCTCATATAACCTTCCCAAGAACCACATTAGGCAGGATACTACTATTAACCCTGTTTTTTAGAAACTGAGGCACACAGAGTTTAATTTGGCCAAGATCTCAGAAAATAAATAAAATGAGTCATTTAGGATTTCATTACAGGGAGGCTCTAGATTCGAAGAAAGTGTTTAGAATAGATCTCCCAAAGAAGATGTAAAGAGAATTTTAGAAAAATCAGGAATCATTAAAAGAAACATTACATTAGAGACATGAAGAGGGAAAAATGCCTGGAATGTTTTCGAAGACTGTGTTTTCCAATCATTTTCTTCAACTGATGTCTCCTCTTGATAACGCCTTCCTATGACATTACATTACACTTGGCAGTAAATTTAATATCATGTCTAAATTAGGTTAATGTCATTTGTGGTGAAAATTATATTTTAGTCTAGTTATTCTGTCAGCTTGATTGTCAGGTTTTTATTTAAATGATAAGGTGAAAGAATGTGTAGAAGATATAGAATATGCAAATAACCAAATGTATAAGCTTAATATAATTGACATTAATCCTGTACCCAAGCATTACTATAGATTTCTTCAAGTAACTATAAAACATTTGTAAAAATGTCAGTACATGATACAGAGGGGAACTTCTTTTATATTTAAAGAGTACCTACCAAAATCCAAAGCAAACATTATATCTAAAACAAGAAGAAGACAACAAATACTAGGTATACCTATTATTTTTTCAATGTCATCCTGAAGAACCTACCTGGGACAGCAACAAATTTTTATTGCAAGCTGATCTAAATTTTTTCCATAAACAAATCCCAAATAATTCACTAAGGGATTACTGCAATAAAAAAGAGAGTTTTACAAGTTTGCTGAAAATAAGAAATACCTTTAAAAATAAAAAAAAAAATGTATTTTTGCATACCAAGAGCAAGAACAATATAATTTTAAAAAACTACATTTATAATATCAAACTGCAACAAACCTAAGGAAATAAAACATAGCCGTGGAGAAAAATTTAAAACTTTCTTGCACATTAAAAAAACTGTAACAATGAAATATTTTAGCAACTTCAATGATATAAAATTCAGTATCTTAGTATTGTTAGTTTTTTCATATTGTTTTGTAGATAGTCTCAAATGCAATTCCACTCAAATCCTAATTAGAATCTCATATGAAAAGACAAGAACCAAACAATAGTTAAAAGATAAAATTGAAAAGATATTTTATAAAAAAATTCAATCTTTATATAAAATTACAGAAAATAAATAATGTTTATAAGGATACAAACATAGATATAAATGGAACATAAGATAGAGACTTCAGAAAAAAGTTCATGTTTATGAAATCTAATATTTCATAGATTGATCATTATGATCATGCTGAAAGATGTAGCACTGAATTAATAATATTCAGAAAATTTCTATCCATATGGAAAAGTAAGTAAATTTAGAACTTTATCACACAAAACATAAAATTCAATTCCAGGTGGATTAAAGACTTAAATATAAAAGGTAAAAACTTTAAAATATTTAAAGAAAATGAGTATGTTTCTATCATCTTGAAGTCACTATAGATTGCTAAACAAGACACAAATATGTCAAAGTATCAAGGGAAAGACTGTCAAACATCAATCAATCGCTTTAAATTAAAACCTTCTGTTGTAAAACTGTGATAAGGAATGTGAAAGACAGCCTAAAGTACAGAAAATATTTCCCACATATCAACTATAAAAAGTCTAGCATATAGAATACATGAATAACAACGAAAGAATAAAAATGGTGGATAAATTAGTGTTGGCTAACTACTGGAACAAATATTCTAAAAATTTCAGTGACTTTACACAATACAGTTGCATTTGTCACTCATGTTTCATTCTGGTTTCTCATTTGACTTGTGACCTTCCAACTGGTGATTCAGAGAATGAGTCCCTTAATAATGACTCACCGTAACCTGGGGCCTTAAATCCTTCACTAGATCTAGACTTTGTTGCAGGATGATACTATAGATAAGATTTGGAGAAGAATGAAAGGAATTTTAGGGACAAATCTTAGGAGCAGTACATATCCACCCACATTTCATGGCCCAGGCAAGAATTCATAGACAGATGTATATACGCACACAGACATATGGACCACAGCTACTTTTCAGGAACACACAGGGAGTTTGGTGAATGAACAACTACAATCAGAATTTGTATCGCAAATACTTGCAGCCCAATGGAAAAATAAATAAGAATCATGATATAAATGTTTCAGAGAAGAAAAGAAAGTGTCCAATAAAAATATTTAAAATATTTTAACCTATTTGTAATCAAATAAATGTATATTAAAATCATAATGAGTTAGCTAACATTTAACAGCCACCAGAAGAACAAAACCTTTTAAAGTTGTGTTAAGAATGTGAAGCAATATAAATTCTTACATATTGACAGTGTCAGTACAAACGGATATCACCATACTGGAAAACAATTTGAATGTATCTAGTAAAGTTGAGGGCATGCCCCAAATCCCACTCATTACCTGTCATAAGAAAAATAAATACATTTTATTTTAGTATTAAAACTATAAATATTTGGCCGGGCGCGGTGGCTCAAGCCTGTAATCCCAGCACTTTGGGAGGCCGAGGCGGGCGGATCATGAGGTCAGGAGATCGAGACCATCCTGGCTAATACGGTGAAACCCCGTCTCTACTAAAAAAATACAAAAAACTAGCCGGGCGAGGTGGCGGGCGCCTGTAGTCCCAGCTACTCGGGAGGCTGAGGCAGGAGAATGGCGTGAACCCGGGAGGTGGAGCTTGCAGTGAGCTGAGATCTGGCCACTGCACTCCAGCTTGGGCTGCAGAGCGAGACTCCGTCACAAAAAAAAAAAAAAAAAAAAAAAAAACAAATATTTGAAATGGTTATTGAGAAGAACTCAGATAAGTAAATTGCTGGGAACTCACACAATGGAATTCAATGCATTAGTGAGAATGAAATAAACATCTACCCACAAAAATGTGTGTGACTATCAGCAATATAATATGGAGTGGAAAAAAACTGGTCACAAAAGTGTATGTACAGTCAAAATTATATTGCAATACACACAAACATACACATTATAACCCTAACAGAATCAAAAGAATGATAAAAAGGCATGCAAATGGTTCTTTTTGGAGGCACATGTGTGGGAGCATAACCAAGAAGGCAAGAGGCTTTCAATAATTGTGATATTGTTATTCCTTAAGCTAAATGCTGGGTATATGCTGGTCCATTTCATTATACATTATACATATTGCACTTATGTATACTTCCTTTTATAAGCATATAGTATTTTTTTAAGTAAATGCTATTGGTCTAGATCAGAAAAAAAGTGGCTAAATACATAGAAAAGGAACCTTGAATAGCCAAAGCAATCTTAAGAAAAAGACAACAAAGCTGCCTGTGTTACATTACCTGATTTCCAAATACACTGCAAAGCTATAATAATCAAAACAGCATAGGTATTGACATGTAAATAAACATATAGACTGGTAGAACTGGTAGAATAGAGAGCCCAGAAGTAATCCCATGCATTTACAATCAGCTGACTTTTGACAAAGGTGCCAAGAAAACAATGAATAAACGGCAACGTCTTCAATAAATAATACTGGGAAAATTGAATATCTACATGTAGAAGACCAAAATTTGACCCTTATCTCACACCACATACACACATCAACTCAAAATGAATTAAAGACTTAAATGTAAGACCTGAAACTATAAACCGACTAAAAGAAAATATAGTGGAAGAGCTTTATGACATAGGTCTGGGCTATGGTTTTTGGAGGGTGGTAATATACCAAAAGCGCAGGCTACAAAATCAAAAATAGAAAAATAGGACTACATCAAACTAAAAAGCCTTTGAACAGCAAATGGAACAATAAAGTGAACTGGAAAAAAAATTGCAAATTATGCATCTAATAAGGGATTGATATCCAAAATACATAACAAACTTAAACAACTCAATAGTAAGAAAACAAATAACCCATTAAAAAATTGGCAAAGAATCTGAATAAGAATTTATCAAAAGAAGAAATACAAATAACCAACAGACATATGGAAAAAATGCCAAAATAACAAATTGTCAGATAAATCCAAATTAAAATCACAATAAAGGCCAGGAGCTCACTCCTGTAATCCTAGCACTTTGGGAGGCTGAGGCAGAGAATTGCTTGAACCCAAAGGCAGAGGTTGCAGTGAACTGAGATCATGCCACTGTACTCCAGCCTGGATGACAGAGCAAGGCTCCATCTCAAAAATAATAATAATAATAATAAGCTATTACATAATATATGTTAGAATGGCTATTACTACAAAGATGAAAGATAAGTGTTGGTGAGGATGGGGAGAAAACAGAACTCTTGTACACTATTGGTGGGAATGCAAATAGTATAGGCACATGACAAACAGTATGGAGGTGCTTCAAAAAATTAAAAATAGGACAATCATATGATCCAGCAATCACACTAATAAGTGTTTATTCAAAGAAGTGACATCAGAATGTCAAAAAGACATCTTTACTCCCAAGCCAATTGTAGCATTATTCACAAAAGCTAAAATACAAAATCAATTTAAGTGTTCATCAAAGGATAAGTGGACAAAAATGTGGTGTGTATACCCAATGGAATACTATTCAGCCTTTAAAAAGAATAAAATCCTGTCATTTGCAACAATGTGAATGATCCTGGAGGACATTATGTTTAATGAAATAACACAGACATAGAAAGACAAATACCACATCCTCTCACTTAGATGTGGAAGATGAAAAATGTCAA
Source organism: Rhinopithecus bieti (assembly GCF_001698545.2). Lineage (NCBI taxonomy): Eukaryota > Metazoa > Chordata > Mammalia > Primates > Cercopithecidae > Rhinopithecus > Rhinopithecus bieti. Next base: position 1,645,915 of record NW_016806392.1, on the reverse strand, counting down.
ACTTGTAGAAGCAGAGAGTAGAATGGTCATTACTAGGAGCTGGAGGTGTGGGTAATTGGCAAGGTTTTGGTCAAAGGATACAAAATCGGAGTTACATAGAAGTAAGTTCAAGAGATTGATTGTATAACATGGTGTCTATAGTATTGCATTCTTGAAATTGCTAAGTAAGTAGATTTTAAGTGTTCCCACTACAACAAAAAGAAAGAAAATTTAAAAAGGAAAGAGAAAAGTTTTCAAGATATTAGACCTTAACTAGAGAATAAAATGAGCTTCAAATCACAAGGGTTGGCACTAGCTTTAGACAGACGAGGAAAGGGTTTCCAAGTTATAATCAAAGGGAAAGAAAAGGAAAGAGTACACATAAACACAGATAACTATATAGGATTAAAAGGTATGAAGTAAGAAGTACGATGTTGTAATGATGAGGACATGATTTGGTAATTTCAAAAGTGTGAAAATCATTTGAAAAAGTCATTTTGACATCCGGCTTCCAGTCCAAAATGTGAAGAGTTGGAAGTCATGTCCTTTAATTCTCGCAACACTAAAAATGCTGAAAATCAATTCTCTTGAGCTCCTTCAGATAATCAAGGTCTCATCACATTCTACGGTCCCTAAAGCTGGAAAGACAGGAGGATACGGAAAGTCACAGCTCATCAGGAGCACCAACTAGTCAGAAGTGCTAATGGAGCCAGCACTGGGTGAGAATGCTGATAGGGTAATGGACAAATTGCTGAACTGGGGTGGGCTAGCTTGGGAGGCCTAGGTTGAATAAACGTTAGAGTTTTAGAGTTTTACCTCTAGGTGCCGTATCTCGTTCTCATTATGAATCTTATAGAAAAATGCCCATACATTTATGGCAGGGGAAAGAGAAAAATAGGCATTTTAAAATTAGCCTGGAACATTGTGTATTCCTATAGAAAGGACTGCACTCAGTGGGAACTATTTTAAGAGTTTAACTGATACTGGGGAGGGAATTATCCAACTCAAGCTTTCAGATATGGGGGCCTTCCCATTTCCACCCTTCCCATTTCACCTGAAAGTTGAAATAAACAAAACAAAACAAAAAAGTGAGAAGTGCTTGTGAAGGTTGCCGTCCAGAGACGTAAGTTCAAGAAAATATCGAGACCTAATTACAGAACTACGGAACACTTTTTCTACCTCCCCACTGGCCCTGTCTTACTACTGGGTGGATGGGCCCTGTATAGTAACAGAAAGAAAAAAACTGCAAAGCTTGGTCCCCTACTTCAAATGAAGCTCAAAGGAAACCAAAAGCAGCAGAGGAGACAGCAGTAAGACTCCAGAGGGAATTTTAGTCTCTGACACTGACGGGTGCAGCAAACAGTCAACACAGCCTAACTTAGAACCAGATAAAAATAAAAGAGTACTCTGAACACCTATTGAACTCAGCTCCCTTTCCCGAATATATCGTGTCTGTCAATGGACAAAAATTTACAAGGCATGTAAAAGACAAAAAAACACAGTGTGAGAAAGATGTAGACAAATCCACTATTATACGTGGAGACCTCAATACCCCTTTTATATTAATTGACAGATCCAACAGGCAGAAATTCAGTAAAGTTAGAGTGCAACTGACCAGAAACATCAATCAACTGGATACAATTGACATTTATAGAATACTTTATCCAGCAACAACTGAAAACAAACTCCTCCCAAGTTCACATGGAACATCCACCAAGAATCTGGGTCACAAGACACATTTTAACAATCTAAAACAAGGGAAATCATGTAAAGAATGCTCTCAGCCTGGTGTGGTGTCTCACCCCTGTAATCCTAGCATTTTGGGAGGTTGAAGTGGGCAGATCACCTGAGATCAGGGGTTTGAGACCAGCCTGGCCAACATGGTGAAACCCCATCTCTACTAAAATACAAAATTTAGTTGGGCATGGTGGCGGGCACCTGTAATCCCAGCTACTTAGTAGGCTGAGGCAGGGAGAATACCTTGAACCTGGGAAGTGGAGGTTGCAGTGAGCCAAGATCACACCACTGCACTCCAGCCTGGGTGACAAAGCAAGACTCCGTCTCAGAAAACACACACACACACACACACACACACACACACACACACAAATATAAAAAAATGCTGTCAGACCAAGGTGAAATTAAACTAGGTATCAATACATAAAAGATAGCTAGAAAATACCCAAATAGGTGTCAATTAAACAATACACTTCCAAATAACACATAGATGTAAACTGACACAAGAGATTATACAAATACCTATTGAACTCAAGAAATGAATATACAACCTATAAAAATATAAAAACTATAAATAATAAATAAATATATAATTTATACAATTTTGTGAGATGCAGTGAAGGTAGAGCTTAGAGGGAAATTGATAACATTGAATGTATACATGAGAAAAATTTAATGTACATATTCTAAACTTTCACCTTAAAACACTAGAAAAGAAGAGGAAAGTAAATTCCAAATAAGCAAAAGACAACAAATAATAAAATTTAGAACAGAAATCAATGAGGTAAAAAACAGAAAATTAACAGAGAAATCAAAGTAATTGTAATCAAGAGCTGTTGCTTAGAAAAGATTAATAATATTGATAAATCTCTAGCCAGAAAAATTAAGAGGGGAGGGATAAAAAGGAAACATACAGATTGCTAATTTCGGAGATGAATGAGGAGCCATTTGAACTGATCCCATGGACTTTAAAAAATAATAAAAAAATACTATTAACAACCTTTACCTATAAATTTGATAACTGGAATGAAATAGACCAGTTAATTGAAGACTCAATATACTAAAACTCACACCGAGAGAACAGATAATCTAAATGGGTCTACAATTATTACAGAAATTACATTAACAATCATTAACCTTCCAAAACAGAAAACAGTCACCTAGATGGTTTCATTTGTGAATTCTGTAAAATTTTTAAGGAAGAAATTGTATCAATTCTATATAATCTCTTATAAGTAATAGAGAGGACACTTTCTAACTCATTCTATGAGACCAGCATTACCATAATCCAAAAAATAAAATAAAATAACATTACTAGGAAAGTGAATTATAGATGAGCGATTATCTCTCATGAATATAGAGCCAAAATCCTCAACAAAATTTTAGCAAGTCAACTCAAACAATATATTTTAAAAATTATACATTGCTATGATTTGAGTATTTGCTTGCTACAAAACTTATTGAAGTTAAATCCCCAGTGTGCCGTATTGAGAGGTGAGCTCTTTAAGAGGTGATGTGGTCATAAAGCTCTGCCCTCATGAAGGGATTAATCTATTCATGGATTAAAAAATTAATGGATGAATGGGTTGTTATAAGAATGGAACTGGGTGGCTTTCTAAGAAGAGGAAGAGAGACCCAAGCAGACACACTTAGCCCTCTCACCATGTGATACCCCATGCAGCTTCAAGACTCTGCAGAGTCCCCACCAGCGAGAAGGCTCTCACCAGACGTGCCCTCTCAACCATGGACTTCCTAGTGTCTTAAGAAATAAATTCATTTTCTTTATAAATTACTCAGTTTCAAGTTAACAGAAAAAGAAAAAAAATACTGAGACACACAACATATCCAACTGGAATTTATTCAGGTATGCAAGCCTGAGTCAACATTTGAAGATTAATTAATTCGTCACGTCATCAGGCTACAGAAAAAAAATCATATGATCAGATCACAAATCAGTGCAGAAAAATTATGCGACAAAACTTAGCATCTATTCATGATAAAAAGATAAACAAAATTAGAATTAGAGGGGAACTCCCATAACTTCATAAAGAACATCCACAAAAACCTCTAGCTAACGTTATTCATAATAGTGAAAAACTAGATTAGTTTCACCTAAAACGAAAAGCAAGCAAGAATGTCCCCTCTCAACAACCAATCCTATTCAATCACTAAAAATACAAGCTAATACAATCAGTAAAAAAGGAAATAAAAGATATATAGATTGGAAAGAAAAAAATAAAATTATGTTCACAGAGGATATAATTGTATTAATCTAGAAAATACCTAAAGGTGACCCCAAAACCCTCCTGGAATTGAAAAGCAATTATAACAAGGTCATAGAATATAATGTTAATATGTAATATTTAATTGCTTTCCTATATACCAGAAATAGATTTTGAAATAACATGATTTACATTAGCATAGAAAACATATAAGACTAACATAATATCAATAGGATCCATATTCAGAAAACTGCATAACTCTCATGAAAGAAATCAAGTGAGATCTAAATAAATGGATGCTTTATCATGTTCTTGGATAGAAAGATTTATTAGATTTATTATTAAAAATATAAATTATTCTCAAATTGATCTATAGATTCAAGCTAATACTAGTCAAAATTTCAGCAAGTTATTTTGTCAATATTGACACATCGACTCTAAAGTTTATAAGGAAAGGTAAAAGACCCAGAATAGCCAAAATAATACTTCAGAACAAAGTTGAGGAACTACCTACTTCAAGACTTACTATAAAGTTACAGTAATCAAAACAGTGTGCTGTTACCTAAGTAATAGACAAATCGTTCAATGGACAGAAGAGCAAGCTCAGAAATAAACCCACACAAATACAGTCAATTACAAAAGTTTGGCAAAAGACAATAGCTTATTCAGTGGAAAAAAATAATATTGTTTTCAATATTTGATGCTAGAACAATTGTACATCCACATGAATCTATAAACAGCTCTCACACTTTTCACAAAAATGAATCACAGACCTAAATGTAAAATGCCAAATTAGACAACTTCTAGAAGATATCATAAAAGAAAGTCTAGATGACATAGGGTTGTATGATGACTTTTTAGATACAACACCAAAAACATGATCTGTGTGAAAAAAGGTGATCATATGGATTTCATTAAAATTAAAGTGGTATACTCTTCAAAAGACACTAAAATAATGAAAATCACAGACTGAAATAAAATCTTTGCAAAATACATACCTAATAAAAGATTGGTATAAAAATACACAAAAGCTATTTTAAATTAAGCAACAAAAAACAACCCAATTACCAAATGGGCAAAAGATCTGAACAGATGTCACATCAAATAAGATATATAGATGGCAAAGAGACATATGAAAAGACGCACATGGCATATGTCATCAGGGAATTGAAAATTCAAGTAACAGTGAGATGTCAGTACATACTCATTAGAATGACTAAAATCCAAAACACTGACAGCATCAAATGCTGATGAGGACAGAGAGCAATGGCAACTCCCATTTATGTTTCCAGGTATTTATTAAATGAAATGAAAGCTTACGACCACACAAAAGTCTGCTGACAATTGTTTATAGCACTTTATACATAACTGTCAAGAATTAGATGCAAACAAACTGCCCATCAATAGGTGAACTGATAAACAGCAGTACGTTTGTATAATTGACTATCATTCAGTGATAAAGAAGAATATGCTATCAAGCTACGAAATTACATAGAGAAATCTTAAATGCATTTTGCTAAGTGAAAAAAGCCAGTTTGAAAAGACTAGATGTATGATTCTAACTACAGTTTACCCATGAACAATATAGGTTTGAACAAGTTCAAAAAATACACATATCTTTTACAAACATACTTGGATGTAAAACACATTATTTGTGAAATGCAAAACCAACATACATGGGAACTAGCTTTTCATACACACAGGTTTGAAGGGGCTGACTGCAAGACTTTAGTATGCTTAGATTTTGGTATATACCAGGTTCCTGGAACCAATTCCTTGCGTATACCAAGAGACGACTGTACACGACTTCTGGAAAAGGCACAGTTTGGAAGGCAATGAAAAGATCAGTCCATGCTGAATTTAAGGGGGAGTGAATAAAAAAGGTGAATACGTGAAGTCCAGGGACTATTTGGGACACTGAAACTGTTTTGTATAATACTGTTATGGTGAATACATGATAATATGCATTTGGCAAACCCATAGAACTGTACAACACAGTGTAAGCTATGGACCTTTGTTAATAATAATCCATTAATATTCTTTCATCAATTGTAGCAAATTTACCAGAGTAATGCAAGAAAGCAATAATAGAAGAAATTCTGTGAGAGATGAAAGATGATACGTGAAGTCTTTGCCTTTTTTATACAAGTTATTGTAAGCCTAAAATTTCTCTAAAAATATATCTATTTGTTTTAAAATAGTGATTGCTTGAGTCAAATTCAAGTAACTTAGTAGGATTATTCACCAATTCTGACAGTCCATTTTGTTTGGTAATAATTTGTGGCATTTTCACTGTCGTCTTATATAATTTTTAATTTATTTGCTGTGAGTGAGGTTTAACACAATGAAAGAAGACAGAAATCATTTAGGCCTGTGAGTATAGCAGATAGAGTTAACACAAAAGATATATAGTAAGAGGAATTGAGATGCTTGTAAAAATTTACTGAAGTAATGGACCATAGAATCTCAGCCAGAAGAGAGAGGCAGCTTACAGATTAAAGACAAAAGTAAAAGATTCAATGGATTGGAAGGATCTATCATATTAAAGAATGGTAGTATTTGGCATAGTTAAAAATGTAGCTAAGAGGGTTATAGCCCTAAGTGTAAAAAATAATACATGGGTTTATAGTGTCTATAATTTTATAAAAACATACATCATACACATATACATACAGAAATGGGGGAGTATAGACTAAAATTTCTTACAAAAATTTTTAAATAATATACAAAATACTCTACCCTACTAGAGGTGCTGCTTAATTTCACACCCGTTAAATGTCAGCTGAATTTAATTACTTAATTCCAAAAAATACAGTATGGGAAGGGAAAGACAATAACTTTGCAGTGCAGACAAATACTACCTTATGTCCTTATGCGAGTAATAATTACTACCTTCACCAGTATTGTTATATGGATGCTATGCACCTCCAGACATGATGTAGTAGAAGGGCATTTCAGCTCTACAATATTCTTTCTCCATAAAGCTTGTCTGATCATAAGAAAAATGTTTATACAACTCAAATGATGGAACATTCTACAAAATTCCTGGCCAGTACTCAAAATTGCTGAGGTCATGAACAACAACAACAAAACAAACAAAAAAGACTGAAACAGTGTTACAGTCTCCAGGACACTAAGGAAATGATGAGTAAATGCAATATAGTAAGTGGATTGGATCCTAGAACAGAAGATGGACATTAATGAAAAACTGGTGGAATCCAAATGAAGATTGGAATTTAATTAGTAACAAAGTGCCAGTGTGGGTTTCTTAGTTTTGACAGATTATCACAACGGCTTAAGATAATAACATTACATAAACCAAAACTGAGTGTGGCATATATGGAAATTTTCTCTAATACCTTTACCACAGTTTTGTAAATGTAAAATTAGCCCAAAATAAAAAATAGTTTGTATATTTTTAAATGAGAGCAAATGGGGAAAATACTGTCTGATTTTGGAATTCTGAGTTGTAATGTGAATCGGTTGCTTAAGTAAGATGGATTCACTCATTTGGAGAAGAGAAATTTAAAGCAGTGAGAAGGGAGAAGATTGCTGTCTTCAGACAAAATGGTAGTAGGGCTGATGTGGAATGAAAGACTGTATTGCAGATGACAGAAATTGATGAAAGATGGGGTGTGACTGACATGCCATTTGATGACAAGAGCTAGAATAGCTTTGTTCTTCTTGTAAGGGCATGAGAGAGGTAGTTGTCTAGAAGTGGAAATGAAGAGCAGGGACTTGTACCCACTAATCAACTTTGTAATTGATGCAAGTTTTGAAAAAGGAATTAAAAATGGAATGGGAGTGGTGTCACCATTTGGGAAGGTTATAATGGAGGTAATGGCTAGGGAAGAAATCAGGGAAGTCAGAGAAGTAAAGGAAACATCTGGAAAAGATGACTCAAATTATGGTTGCCAGATTCACAATAGCTCTGTGATTCTTGCCTGTTGATATTCATGATTTTTATGTAGTCTTCTCCCATAATAACTAGTGCTCACTTGTGTCACTGTAAAAGAAAACTAAATTTCAGGACCCTCTAAATGTACTATGCCAAGAGGGAAGTTAACCCCGGCAACTGAGTCAGTAGCATATCTGCAATTTTTCTTCTCAAATTACAGCTTCACTCTCCTGCTCATTGCTCTAGTTCTGTAAGTGACTAGATGAAACCAGAGAGCAGACTTCCTTGCTTCTAATCACTGATCTTTGTTACAGCTGCCTCCTTTATTGTCTTACACCAAACTAAGACCAGATGGTACAAAAGACTCCATGACAGTTACAACTTCAATGTGGAATTGAGACAGACCAGAGACTCCCATTTTAGGGGCCTGGAGTCCCCAAGCATGAGAAATCCTGAGTTTCCTCAAGAGAAATTCTAGGCACCTAGCTAGTCCTGAAAAGTAACTAACCAACTTGTTAAATAAGAAATAGTAGCCTAAAACAATTGTTAAACAAGTTAGAATCTTCAAGATGTTTGCTTTCCCCTTAGAAACTAAAGATAACATCTTAACCTATGGCACTGAATTGTCTGTCAGAAGTTCAGACCACCACTGAGGACCCCGCTGAATTGATCCACTGGCACATAGACCCTGGATAAGGTGGAAATTAGGACTAAATTTTAAGTATTGCCTTTTGTTCTGTTTCTTCCTAAGGAGCTTGGAGAAAGCCCACCCCCCTCCCCAGAAGTTCACAGGGTTTCTACTGACCCCCGAATGTTTTTTTTTTTTTTTTGTGAAACTTGCACGTATTTTAATCTCATCTTTTTTTTTTTTTTTTTATTATACTTTAATTCTTAGGGTACATATGTATAACGTGCAGGGTTCGTGTACATATGTATATTTGTGCCATGTTGGTGTGCTGCACCATCAACTCGCGCATCCATCAATTCATCATTTATATCATGTATAACTCCCCAATGCAATCCCTCCCCCATGCCCCCTCCCCCTACTGATGGCCCCCAGTGTGTGATGTTCCCTTCCCTGACCCCAAATTTTTAAATGAATCTTCTCTTCTTCAATCAATGTGCAAATCAGAGGATTTTAAATCTGTCTACAGCCTATAAGCTCCCGCTTCAAGGTACTGAGAGGAGGGACCAGTTGGGCTTCCTGGGTCGAGTAGGGGCTCAGAAAGCTGTGAAACTCACTCTTACTTCGCTCCTGGATGAATAATATTGAAGATATGTGCTTAAACTATTCCTAACACCAGGATTTATGCATGTGTTTTCTTCCCCAAGAAAGCCATTACAGAGAAAATTTTGCTCTAAGTTTCCATGTCTTTCTCTCCCTCTCTCCCTTTCCCCTCCCCAAAACTAAAGTAAAAGGAATGTTAACTGCCCGTTTTTCTGTAACCAGGGGACTTTATCTATACTCCCAATCCCAATCATTGTAAACATACTTTGTAAAGTCCTGTAAGATCCTGTCTCCTTTGCCATGCCACTGCAAGGCCATAAAGTAGATAAAACCTAAGTTGCAGTTCGGTTTTCCTCAAGATCTAAGACATGTCACAAATGCCTAATTGTCTTTGTTTCTCCCTCTCCTAACATCTTCCCGCCGCACATATTTCCTGCCTTAAAGAGTTTAAAAGGCAATCGTATAATTTAACTCTGGCTACCCATTCAGAACCCCTTCCTTGCTGTGGAAGCTTCGTACTTTTACTCTGCTTCAATAAAGCCTGTATCTTTTTCTCACACTCGGTCCCTGTCTCTATCACTCATCACGGTCAGCTGCCACAACAATTCTTTGGCATGGCTAGGCAAGAACCTGAGGCATTACAGTATCCCATTCTTTTCCAAAACCAAAGTGTTACTTCCATGCACTGATTTAAGATTTTACCTGTAGCTTCTGCTTTCTGATATTTACCCCAACTTTAAAAACCCTTCTTCGCAAGTCATCACGGAGGTCAGGTTTTAGGCAAAAGCTGCCGGACTCTCCTTGTTTGGTGCCCTGCAACAAATGCCTTCTTTTCTATTGTTGCAAAAACTCATTGTGGGTATCTGGTTTTACTATGCTGGGTGAACAGACCCCAGTTCGTCTTTATAACAGAATGTTAATGACATCTTTCCTGAAAGAAAAAGACCACCTCGACGACTAATAAGATTTTTGTACCTATGCATGAAGTCCTGCAAAGAAAATTTTTGAAATTCTGTTAAACTTCCTTAAGCTTTGTTTGGATAAGCAATCCCAAGCCTCTACACTTTCTAACACTGATTTCCTTTCTTTGGAATCTGTGCTTCCTGGGTGGCTTGTCCTCGAACTTTGTGCTTAAATAACTCTTTAAACTAGATTCTGACCTTTTTCATTATTTTAGGTTCATAGTCACCAGTAAAGCATTATAGAAATAATGTGTGATTTCTGTTAGGCCTAAAAGATTACAGCTTCTACCTCGCTCTAACTTGGGTCACTGACTGAGGCAGCCAGTTGACGGGCCAAGGGCCCTGTGGAAAGGCACCTTGGAGGCGTTGCTATTCCCTTCAGCAGCCACCACTGCTTCCCAGAATCAGAAGGAGCCACTGGGAAGCAGAGTCTGCACCGGCCCAGCCTTCAGAGAACTGCAGCCTCCTGCAACTCACCCAGGGAAGTTGCTGCCTTAGTAACTGTACTAAATGACTATTGTTTATACAAGCCACTACATTTTCTGTGTAATACATGTAGATTTACTGAAAAATCAACTGGCCAAAGGCAGTGAATAGGAGAAAAGATATGAAAATTTTTTAACAAGCATGGTGTGGTCATGGAGTGACTACCCCATAACTCAATGGAAGCTTATACATCGCTTTTCATAAGCAAGAGGGGAGATGAAGAGTGTAGACAACTTTTTGGAGGGGCAGAAAATGACTGACTGTTAGGGAGAATGAATGGGCTAGGGAGACAGAAATCAGTTTGTAATGATTCTCTCTGGAATTTGAATGAGCCCAAGAGGCAGATATTATCTTGTGAAACAGTCCATTCAAGTTGATTGTATTCTGGGGATAGACAAAGGGATTTCAGAAAGGAGATTAATGATAGTTGGTGCTTTGGGGAAGAAGCTTTCTTGCTCACCTCAGGAAATTCCAGAGAGAGTCCCTCCTGCTGGTGATTTGAGAAAGAGGATCGGAGAGATAGGGAGGTGGGGAAACTTCAGAGACAGACCTTGGTTCTGAGGTTTATTTCTGAGGCCTTCCCATTTTCAAACCATTCAGCAGGCTAAAGCCCATAATTTGGGGCATTGTTTTCTGCGCCCTAATAGTGCTATGTATGCATAGAGAGCTCACAGCCAGTGTAAGGAATGGGTTCATTATGGAGTTAGGGCACAACCAGAAGATTCCAGAGGTGGGGAGAGTTTGGAAATGGAGTTTCTTGAACGACAAAGTGAGGTGATTGTTTCAGCAACTTGAAATATTCCTTTCCACTCTAACACTTTGTGATTCAATTTGCTTTTATTGGTGGGAAATACACTCCCTCTGGAGTTTACTATACAGAGAGTTGGCCTTTGATGCTGCAGGTTGATGCTATGATTGATGATAAAATAGTATTTGACTTAAGCTTTTGTTGTCAACAAACCTCATGGAATGTTTTTGTTTTTTTCCTTTTATTTGGGCCTCATTGTAATTTAAATCAGCTTCTCATTGTGCGCTGCAGAAACCTTGTATATTGTTTTTTTTTTTTTTGTGAGAGCTACACTTTGGTTTCATTGCACTGATAAGACCTACAAGTGTTATGAATATGTAACTCCCAGGCAGAATCTGGATGAGGTTCAGTGAGGGCAGAGAGATTAGGCCAGAAAGGCTTTTACAGCTGTGTGGTTAGAAAACTATAAAATCAATAGT
>NW_016806392.1:1621047-1632060 GCF_001698545.2 Rhinopithecus bieti | reverse complement strand
TTTTTTTTTTTTTTTTTTTTTTTTTGTGAGAGCTACACTTTGGTTTCATTGCACTGATAAGACCTACAAGTGTTATGAATATGTAACTCCCAGGCAGAATCTGGATGAGGTTCAGTGAGGGCAGAGAGATTAGGCCAGAAAGGCTTTTACAGCTGTGTGGTTAGAAAAACTATAAAATCAATAGTTTACTTTCTGACTTATTTTAATAGCAAATAGAATCATAAGATTGTTAGGATGCTGAGAGATCCTTTGTTCCATTTAGTTTTCCTTCTTCAAGCAAATTGGTGAGAATCTGACCTGTTTAAAAGTACCTTAAATGGAAACTCTATTCAAGTTTGAGAACTGAAAAATATTACCAGCCTAGCTAAACTCGGGTCAGGCTTCTGAACCTTCTCCTAGGCCTATGTGTGGACTTCCTTAAGTGAATCTAGTTTCACTAAAGAACTCTGTGAGTGTTCTGATGGGTTCCTCTTGCCCACTGCACAGATAGAGTCGATTCATCCAGACAGAGGAATTGCAATAGAGAAAGAGTTTAATATACATACAGTCAGCTAAATGGGAGACTGGAGTTTTATTACTCAACTCAGCTTCCCAAAAATATGAGACTAGGGTTTTTTAAAGACAGTTAGGTGGGTACAAGCTAGGAAATGGGAATGCTGATTGGTTCGAGATAAAACCATAGGGAGTTGAAGCTGTCTTCTTGCATTGAGTCATTTCACTGTCATAATTTTCTCACTGTTATAACTTTTGCAAAGGCAGTTTCAACACTGCTAAGTCAGTTTGGCAAGAAGCCCCTCACCCTCAGTATCTGATTACTCCCTTGGATATCTGATAGTTTTCCTCATCCTCCCCGAGGTGATGTCTGATCACCCTGGCCTGCCTTCAGCAACGGTCCTGTTAGGCCAGATAAGTAGAATCCCCCTTATCCCTTGTTCTGTATGGTGAAAATAAGGAGATGGTGAAAGTATGATTTCAAGAGTCACACAGTTTCTTTTCATCCAAAGAGAATTTTTCTTAGGTTTGCAATGATTAAAGAGGAGAAAAACATGAACAGACCTCACAGAGAATACCCTTTAGAGACAAGGTACATTAACCACATAGGGAGTGAATTTCAAAGTCATTAAAATCCAGGTGCTCAATGAGGACTCAAGCAAGTCTTTGTGCAAAGATTCCTGATGATGCAGAAGGCCCCTCATGCTAGACAGAGGTGCTGGTGCTGGCAGGCAGGCTCCCAGGTTCTCAGGCCTGCTGCTGTCTAAGGTCTGGGCATTCTGGAGGCAGCCAACAGAGGGTAGCCTGCCTTACCTAAGCTCTCAAAGTGGCTGTCACTCTCTTAGGTTTATGTATATTTTTAAAATGTTTGATTGTATAAATTTAAGGGGTACAAACATAATTTTGCTACATGAATACATTGCATAGTGGTGAAGTTAGGGCTGTTAGTGTATTCAGCAGTAGAATAATGTGCATTGTACCCAATAATTAACTTCTCATCATCCCCCACTCCCATCCCCACCCCTCTGAGTCTCCCGCATCTGTAATACACATTATTTAGCTCCCACTTATGAGTTAGAACATGCAGCATTTGTCTTTCTGTGTCTGACTTGTTTTATTTAAGATAATCGTCTCCAGTTCCATCTGTGTTGCCGCAACAAAAACCCATAATTTTATTCTTTCTTATAGTTGAATAGCATTCCATGATATATACATAAACTTCATTTTCTTTATCCGATCATCTGTTGATGAACACCTAGGTGCTGCTAAGTATATTTATAGTGCTGCTATAAATATATGAGTGCATACATCTTTTTGATACAGTGATTTCTTTTCCTTTGAGTAGGTACCCAGTAGTGGAATTGTTGAATCAATTGGTAGTTCTATTTTGGAGTCCAGTAGTTGAGGTCATTATTTCACATATAGAGTCTGATAAGGTGTGACATGACATTCCTGAGGGGAGGGAGGGTTTGCTGGAAGTTCCTGCATACAGGATCTGATAAGACATCACATTCTCCAAGGGAGAAGGAATGAGTTTCAAGTTCTTATTATAACAAGACATGTCATTTATGTAGCAAACTATGTGTCTGGAATTATTTCAAAGCCACATAACACCCTGGCTGTTTCCTCTTAGTAGTTTTCTATCTATTGAGTCCACATCATGCTCCTTGTCTATGAATTTCCACTTTTCCACTTGCCCTTGCTGCATTCTGAGTTGAGCCCAATCCATCTTCCCTACTGCAAAACCCTACTGCACTGTTGCTGTACCTATTGCAATAGTCCTGAATAAAGCCTCCTCTATTGTACATAACCAGTATCATTGAATAATATTTTTCTTTAACAGAACCAACCCTGCCTTGGCCTGATAGCATAGGTTAGAGTGTAACTGTTAAATTAATTGTATTAATATGTGCAACTAGGAGACATTAAAAATAGTTATATATCATTTTTAGTAAGAGCCTTTATAAATGTATAGTTTATGTAACACTTTTGTTAGTATTATCATTGTCAACATTACACCTCAACAATCCTAGAGATAAATTTGATATTTTCAGTACCAGTTTATGAAGGAGGGACCTGAGGTATGGAGAATCGAAGTAGAAATTATTTAAATAAGAAATGAAAAAATCTCCCTTCAAATGCAGCCCTTGCATGTGTCAATCTGTAGGTATTTCTGTGCCTACAAAGTGACAACAACTGTGAAATCCACTGGCAATGCAAAGACATAGAAGGCATGTCCTCTGACCTCTAAGAAGGTTAGGGAGATCCACCCACAATAAAAGCATAGAATTCTGAGTGAGAGGCACTTGCAAAGGGAGCACGTGAAAGCACTTAAGGAATCTCTCAATCAAAAATCTCCAATAAGAGGTAGTATTAGAGCTGAAGTTTGAAGGCTGTGTGTTAGTTATATAAATATAAAAGCAAGTTCCACTGGGGCACGTATCAGGCCTCTGAACCCAAGCTAAGCCATCATATCCCCTGTGACCTGCACATACACATCCAGATGGCCAGTTCCTGCCTTAACTGATGACATTCCACCACAAAAGAAGTGAAAATGGCCTGTTCCTGCCTTAACTGATGACATTACCTTGTGAAATTCCTTTTCCTGGCTCATCCTGGCTCAAAAGCTCCTCCACTGAGCTCCTTGTGACCCCCACCCCTGCCCACCAGAGAACAACCCCCTTTGACTGTAATTTTCCTTTACCTACCCAAATCCTGTAAAATGGCCCCACTCTTATCTCCCTTCACTGACTCTCTTTTCGGACTCAGCCCGCCTGCACCCAGGTGATTAAAAAGCTTTATTGCTCACACAAAGCCTCTTCGGTGGTCTCTTCACACGGACGCGCGTGACCGCAAGAGTATGCACATAGACACCCTAGTTGAGGCTCGTGTTCAGAGGCACAGATGTCTACATAGCATAACATGCTCAAAATTTACAAAGAAGAAAGTAAAGTGGCAGTTACAGAGTGGGGCTCAAGTCATCCAAGAGGGCAAATGCCAATTCATGAAAAGCTTTATGAGCCAAAACATGGACTTGGAGTTTTACCCTAGAAGCTCTGATAACCCAGTGAAGCATTCAAAAGTGGAGAATTACCTAAGCAGTCATGCCATGCCTCTTTGGAAGCAGTACAGAGGATAGGTTTCATGAGAATCATACTAGAGGTTTTTGGAAAATAATTCCAGTGTAGGAATGAGAATTCAGGCCACAGCAGAGACTGTAGGACTGAAAGGTCACGGACACTGAGTGCCAGTAAGTGTGTTCTGAAGCTGTCGTTCCCTGTGGGCAGTCCTTCTACCCCTGGGTTCCTTGCAGACTCCACCTACGTCCAACTTGAGCTGGGTACACTGAGCTGGGTACAGCCTGCAAGGAGGACATCCTGACAGGCTGGGAGGCTTAGCCTGTGGCATGATGTGTTAGCAGGTGCTTCAAGGGAGGGGAGGGCAGAACAAGAATTTATGCTGAACAGGTTGTGAAATGTACATATTCAACAGATGACAGGAGGAGTCATGAATACTCATAGAGGTGGCCTTGGTACATGTATATTGAACAAACATGTATGCAATATATGATCCATGTTCACCTGGCTGTGCAGACTTAGTGCTTAAATGTATTGCAATCAGGCCTCATATATCAAAAGGGAAAGTGGGGACATGAAGGCACCCAGTGCGCAGCCTCTGTAAACCATCCAGAACCAGTCCATTGTCAGTGGTCTCTTACCAAGAGAAAGTCACTGAAATCAGTTTCTTATCCAATCAAAGCTGTGGTATGCCTGTGGAACAAGGGCTGGAAGTCAGTCAGTCAGTCAGCAGCTGGCAGTGGATGAACTGTAATTGTTTAAATAGCACTTATTTCAAGGCCACTGCTTGTTGTTTGATTCCACAAGAAAAACAAAAACCTTGTGGCAGTTAGAAAAGACTTTATTCTTTTAAGTGTAGAGGTGAGTGACTTAACCCTTGCCTGGCATGGTCTTAGATTCTGTTTATAATTTGATATCTTATTGCCACAAAGAGTCCATCCTGTCAGTCTTATGACCTCTATTTAACACTAATGCTGGTCAGTTGTCGTGTCTGAACAGCAAAAGGGAAGGAGGTAGAATGAGGCGTGTTCAACCTCCTGTACTGTCATGGATGGGAACTCAGTCTTTAATGTTTTTCTGAGGTCCCCTGTGCCAAGTTCGGGTCCATTCAGTTGGTTGAGGGGCTTAGGATTTTACTTTTCCTTCTCAGACTCTTACTCTAAATCTATGACAGGACTTCCTTGACTGGGCAGTTGAGTGTTTCAAGAGGTGCTCATGAATGGGGCTGTGTACTTCTATTCAGCAAGATGTATTTTCACAAGAGCTTGCACTAGCTCTTCCGGCAGGCCTGGGACCCACTGCCCTATTCTTGAGAGCTGCTGTTTGACTCCACTCACTTGGTCCTTGTGAATGGAGAATTGCCTGGGATGCCCTCAGGATCAATTTGCACTCATTAAACTCAAACTTTCCCACACTATCTAATTTGCATGTAATTAGAGAAATTCAATTTAAGCTTTCTCTTTCCTCTTTTCTGCCTTATGGGATTATCTGAATTCGTTAATGATACTGTGGTGAACACTAGTGTCCTGTGAAGTGTGTTTTCCTGTCTCCCACCTCAGAATCCCTGGCTGTGTCTACTTTCAAAAAATGGTTCATTTATCAGGAGAAAATGTGGGAAAACCTGCCAAGTTCAGGTGTCAGTCCTCTGAGATTCACCAGTTGAATTAGAAAAGAATGAGTGGATACATACTAAAAAACAGGTAGTGGATACATACTAAAATACATACAATGACAACAGGTATCGCGTGGTGGCTCAGGCTTGTAGTCCCAGCACTTTGGGAGGCCTAGGCGGATGTTTCACAAGGTAGGGGACCGAGACCATCTTGGCCAACATTGTGAAACCCCCTCTCTACTACAAATACAAAAATTAGCTGGGCATGGTGGTGCACACCTGTAGTCTCAGGTACTCCGGAGGCTGAGGCAGGAGAATTGCGTGAACCCGGGAGGCTGGAAGTTGCAGTGAGCCGAGATCACACCGCTGCACTCCAACCTGGCAACAGAGGGAGACTCTGTCTCAAAACACAAACAAACAAACAAACAAACAAACAAACAAAAAACAGTAACAGCAGAATGAATTTCAAGAATAAGAACAGAATGATCAATACTGCAGTCAATAAAAATCAGTCAAGTCCACTGTGGTAGACAGAATAATGTCCCCCAGTGATGTCCACATCCTACTTCTCAGAGCCTATGCATGTGTTATGTGACAAGTGGGAATTAATGTTGTGACTTACGTAATCAGCCAACCTTAAGATAAGGCGAGGCCACTGAACTTTCTCAGTAGGCTGGGTAAAATCACCAGCATCTTTAAATAAGGAAGGAGGTCCGGATCAGAGAAAGCCTCCTCTGGCCACCGCTGACCTCCAAGGTGGAAGAAGGCTGCAAGCCAAGGAAGGCAGGCAGCCTCTAGGAGCTGGAAGAGGCAAGGCAAGGATCCTCCCAAGGCTCCCTGAAGAGGTCAGCTCTGGCCATGGGGTCCCATGTCACACTTCTCACCTCCAGAATTGCAGGAAAAGAAATTGATGTTGTCTTAAGCTAAGTTTGTGGTAATTTGGTACTATAGCCATAGGAAACATGTAGGATTCTCTATTGATGTATTTGCTCATGTTCATTTATTTGTTCATGTTGGGCATGAGAGGTTACACATTTACTTGAGATTCAGAGATCACAGTATACAAATAATTTATTCCCTGATAATTATAAGGTTCAACAAATCCCAAAGCACAATATATTTTAGGTAATAGGATCTGTTGGGATTTAGGATGTGCTACCCCAAAATATGGTGCCCTGGCATTAGAGAAAACAGTAGAAGCAAGAGGCGACTTTCTTCCTTCCCTGTCCTTCTCCCATAAAGTGGACCACACAACCCTCATTTGAGAGGTGCCCCCCATCCCCAAAAGAAAGGGACATCTTCATCTCTGAAAACACAGGGACACAGAGAAGAATCCAAACATACAAGCCTTGCTGTCCCCTCCATATCTCACCGTCAGATCAGAACCTTTGTCCTGTAATTATGTATCTCCAGGATGGTTCACTCTTCATCAAACCTGAGCATAATAATGTACAAGTTTGCCCGTTTCTTTGGGTCTTTACTCCTGAAGGCTCCCGTTTACCATAAAACTTTTAGCTTCTATTAAATAATTGTGTCTGCTTTTCTCTTGTCAGTTCGTTTTTTGTTTTAGGGACTTCAGCTCTGAACTTGGTGATGGGTAAGGAGAGAAGGTTTTTTCTTCCCTACGCTCTTCAATCCCTAAACTTTCCTTCCCTATATTCCTATAATCCCATTCTTCTGGATTCTGTCTTTTCTTTCTCAAGTGTCTCTTTATTTCACCTCCTCCTACAACAGAAACTTCCTACAAATACTAGCACACCCAGCATCTACTTAGGACACTCAGAGTTTTTAGGATACTCTGGGTAGTTCATGGGTTACATCAGAATCAGATCTTTTCTCAGGTCCTGAACTTACTGCTATATTTGTTGAAAGCCACTTTTCCACCTTATACAACATTCTTTTTTCTCTATCTCTCTTTCCTTCCTTCCTTCCCTCCCTCCCTCCCTCCTTCCTTCCTTCCTCTCTCTCTTTCTTTCTGCCTGCCAGTCTTTCTTCCCTTTCCTTTCCTTTCCCTCCTTCCCTCCCTCCCTCCCTTTCCCACCCTCCCTCCTTCTCTCTCTCTCTCTCTCTCCTTCCTTCCTTCCTTCCTTCCTCCTTTTTTCTTTTGGACAGAGTCTAGATCTGTCGCCCAGGCTGGAGTGCAGTAGCGTGATCACCACTCGCTGCAGCCTCGACCTTCCCGGCCCAAGGAATCCTCCCATCTCAGCCTCCAGAGTAGCTGGGTCTACAGGCTCCACCACCACTCCCAGCTAATTTTTAAAAAATTATTTTTAGTAGAGGGGAGATCTTGCTATGTTGCCCAGATTGGCCTCTAACTCCTTAGCTCAAGCAACCCTCTCCCCTCAGNCCCTCTCCCCCCCTCCCTCCTTCTCTCTCTCTCTCTCTCTCCTTCCTTCCTTCCTTCCTTCCTTCCTTCCTTCCTTCCTTCCTCCTTTTTTCTTTTGGACAGAGTCTAGATCTGTCGCCCAGGCTGGAGTGCAGTAGCGTGATCACCACTCGCTGCAGCCTCGACCTTCCCGGCCCAAGGAATCCTCCCATCTCAGCCTCCAGAGTAGCTGGGTCTACAGGCTCCACCACCACTCCCAGCTAATTTTAAAAAATTATTTTTAGTAGAGGGGAGATCTTGCTATGTTGCCCAGATTGGCCTCTAACTCCTTAGCTCAAGCAACCCTCTCCCCTCAGTCTCCCAAGGTGCTCACATTGAAGGTGTGAACCACTCCACTCAGTCTATCTGAAAGAGTTAATGATATTTCATCATTGCAATAATTCCATCTTATAGTAGACTCTCATAGAAAAAAACAGAGGTAATTTTGATGCAGGTGTTACATTTTAGTATTATTTTTAAAATACTGTTTTTTTTTCTCTTAGTGAGTTATAAGTTCTTCCTTTGAAACTGTTAGCTGCTCAGAAGAAGTGAGCTAGAAATTGCTTGTCAATTGTCAATAGTTACTAATAGTTACTTTAATATATGCACAATAAATGATTCAACAGTAATTGATCCTGCAAATTCATTTTTGTGAGACACTGTAAATGTTTACAAATACCCACACATACATTATTGTAAGTTCTGTTATTGAACAATGATACTTGGCTGTTCATTATTCACTTTACTGATACAATAAAGGCAACTGGATGTGAGACCTGAATGGAAATACATACAAAAAGAAAATAAGCAAGGTTGTTTAATGCTTGATTGTCAAGGGCAAGGAGATTCAGCAGAGACAGCAGAAAGCAAGGAGAGAACAAAGACTCAAAAATGGCTCCACAGGGACTCGGTGTGGTGGCTGATGTCTGTAATCCCAGCACTTTGGGAGGCCAAAGGGGGCGGATCACTTGAGGTCAGAAGTTCGAGACCAGCCTGGCCAACATGGAGAAACCCTGCCTCTATTAAAACTACAAAAACTAGCTGGGCGTGGTGGCGGGCACCTGTAGTACTAGCTACTTGGGAGGCTGAGGCAGGAGAATAGTGTGAACCTTGGAGGCGGAGGCTGAAGTGAGCCAAGATCAACCGACTGCACTCCAGCCTGGCCGATGAGACTTCGTCTCAAACAAAACAAAACAAAACAAAACAAAACAAAACGAACAAACAAACAATAAAAAAAAAAAAAAAAAAAAACGCTCCACAAATGTATTCTGCTCTACTTTATGGTGGAAGAGTTTAAAGAAAAAAAAGGGTTGTTAAGAGTATAAACTAACTTAGTTTTGGATAAAGTGTGTTTGAGTTTGGGTGCTATAACTTAGTATGAATGCTAGAAATATTGTTGGAAACGTGGAGCTATAATACAGAAGGTAGGGCCTGGACATATTTCAGAATTAAGAAAGATCAACATCATTTTCTACAAAGAAAACAACAGGAAAGCCGGAAGGGAGAGTGTAAAAAGAAGCAATAAATGAAGAAATGGCAACATCTAGAAAAAAAACTTTACCTTCCTCTTATAAAATTTACCTATGACCTTCTATCAAACACCCTCCCCCACAAACACACACATGCATAATATACGTATGCGTGAGTTGGCTAAGGTAGCCATCACAGAGTAACAGATTAGGGAGCTTAAACGACAGAGATTTATTTTTATCTCAGATCTGGAAGTGGGAAGTTCAAGTCCAAGATGTCAGCAGGCTGGGTTCTCCTGTGCCCCTCTCCTTGGCTTGTCAATGCCCCCCTTCCCTGTATCCCCACATGGCCTTTCCTCGCAAGCATCACCCCAGTTTCTGCCTGGATAAGGATGACTGGTTCAGAATTGAATATGTGACTTATGGAGAGTCCTTTGATTTCTTAGCCTAATTTTTCTGTCCATATTTGCAATTGAGACACAGAAGATAGGTACTTGGAGAAGATGCTGGCTATGTCTATTTGACTTTGCCAGCTGAGACTCCTATGATTTGAAGGGTGTTTGGGGCTGTGTGTGTTGATGAGCATGTTTGCCTGCGCATAGATGCAGGGGAATGGCACAGAGAAACAGTGAAAACCGGCAGAATGAGCAGCTGTGTTACTTCTCAATTGCTCTTCAGGTCCTAGAAGACAAAGTCTTTCCCAGTGAACTTCAAGTGTAGCAATGCTTTAAAAGATTTTCTTATGGCTGGATGTGATGGCTCACACCTGTAATCCCAGCACTTTGGAAGGTCAAGGCAGGCAGATTACTTGAGGTCAGGAGTTCAAAACCAGCCTGGCCAACAATGGCGAACCCTCTTGCTACTAAAAATACAAAATTAGCCAGGCGTGGTTGCGGGTGCCTGTAATTCCAGCTACTTGGGAGGCTGAGGCAGGAGAATCGCTTGAACCTGGGAGGTGGAGGCTGCAGTGAGCCAAGATCGCACCACTATACTCCAACCTGTGCCACAGAGTGAGACTCTTTCTCAAAAATAAATACATGAATAAAAATAAAATATTTTCTTCTTTTGCTTAAAGTCACTCCTGGGCGTTAGTCAATGTCAACCAGCATAAATTTAGGTAAAAAATTAAGGATGGGAGAGGGAGAGAATACACACTTTTAAGGAAAGCATAGTAGAATTTTCCATTTCTCTTCACTTCAATGGAAGAAAGCTTTTTCTGCATACAATGCAATCTTAGGTCATACAATATACATTTTTCCTCAGACACTAGGCATTGGCAGATTGTATCATGTCTCTTATTTTGACTGGGGACCCCTGCCAGATACCCTCTGCCCTGACTGGACATTTCAATGCTTATGTTCTGAAGTTGCTGCTCACTTAGGCTTTGGAAAAAGAGCTAGGCCGAGTACATCCTAAGAAAACTCCTCTCTTCTAGCACAAAGGGTGTAGACAGCGCTTTGCTTGCTACATCTGTTGTCCAGTGATAGATGTATTTTTCTTGGTTTCCTGAATGTGATCTTAGATGCAGAAACCTGAATTAGAGTTGAAAATGGAGGCAGGAAAAGCGTCACAGTGAAGTTGAGACATCCTTAGGCTGATTCCAGCAGAACTGAAAGAATAAGCCAGAATAAAGTGTGTGTTGCAATTAGCAAAATTCCACTCTCAGTAAAACACAGTCTTATGGGGTGCAGTGGGAACTACAATAAATACAGTATTGGGGAGCCTGGAGAAAAAGGGAAGGTAGGCCAAAGCAAGTGAAGTTGGAGAGGTAAGCAGAGGTTTGATTACTTGAGTCTTTGTACAAATCTGAAGAAGATCTGACTATACTCTGTAATTCTTACTATTTGGTGTTTTGTTTCCTCATTTGATAACCAAGCTATTTCTGAGTTAAGGAGAGGGTCTCCATGCAGGGTAACATAGTTTCTCAAAGCAAAATATTACTTTTTTTTGTTGCAAACAAGGCACATAAAATTGGAAAAAAAAAAAAAAAAAAAAAAA
>NW_016806392.1:1612441-1620751 GCF_001698545.2 Rhinopithecus bieti | reverse complement strand
AAATCTAAGATTGTGTTAAAGTATCTGATGCTTTTATCTACACATAAGATTGTCTTGCTATTTTTTTTTTCTAACGCTGACCTCTGCTGGGGGCAGGAAGCCAGGCAAAGCACTGGAGTAGGCAAGTTATCTTATCCTACACCTTAATATATATAACAATATACTGCCTTTTGGTATAATACGTCATGAATAAATTTGAAAATGAGATTTTATTTAAGTTATTTTCTATTATCTGCATTGTAACATTAATTGTGTAAAAAATATTCCCCCTCATCACTGTTTACTGTTCTCTAAAATAAAACTGCAAAATTGGAAAGGTGGCTAAGCTATTTATTTTAAAGCTAAGACTCTCTCATCATTCATATCTTTCTCCAATTTCCATCATTCTATGACTCAGGATCTTTCTCCTTATCACTTTAACACGGTACCCAGGCTTGGGGGCCATGAAAAACCTCATCACTTCCTGGACAAGAGCATCCATATCTCTTAGCAGCAGAACTAGGTTGGACGGTTCATTATCTGAGAAGGAGAGGGGAATGAGCACAACATTTAGAAATGCTACTGTGGCAGACTCTGTGCAAATCAAAGATTTGTGGAAATGATCACATTTCTACCACTCTCCTTCCCTCCATGGCACATTCTGCTCATTAATTCATTAATCTTTGTACCACCCTGCAGCGAAGGTAACTATTATTAACTTGGGTTTTCAGATGGAGAAATAGAACTAAAGTACAATGAAGTTCAGCAACTTGCCCAAGATCACAGTGGGAGATGTTGTTGGGAGTGGAATCTGAGCCCAGGCATTTTGTCTCCCAAGTGCCTGCTCTAACACGGAGAAATTCCCCACCTACCCTGTCCATTAGCATAATGGTTAAGAGAAGCTGTCATTTTATTTCCTGGAGTTGCATTCACCTAAGCTGCTGAACTCTCCTGAACACACATACAGTTGAGTTGTTCTAACATTTACACTGCCAAACGTCTGCATAATTCCTCTCTTTTCCTTGCCTAGCTGTCAGCAGCTGGCCTGCCTGACAGAATGCAGCCACTTGGTCAGGAAAATATAATTTTGAAAAAAAAAAAGTACTGTTACTTTTCAGCCCAGTGCTATGAAAGAAGCATGATATTGTCACCTAGTGAAACAACACATTTCCTTCTGAAAGGAAAGGCATATCATATTATTTTTACACACTGGCCCTTTCTGTGCATCCTATCCCGAGGTGCAAATGACATTTTGGCTTATCACCACGATGCTGATGATGAAAATGATCTGACAGTCAAGATGTTTCGCCCGATGAGCTTGTAACCCTTGATTTGATTTCAGGAGACCTGTAAAGATGTAGATCAGAGAGGAAACCACTGGGGGCTGAGGGCCTGCCATGTGCCTACCACTGTGCTGGGCTCAATGATTGTCACAAAACTACAAGGTGGGTACCTCTGCTCTAGTTATGTAGCTGAAGAAAAAGAAACTTTGAGAGGTGAGCTAGCCCCAGATTGCTCAGCTACCAGCTGCAACCAGGATTTGAACCCACTTCTATCTAAATCACTCTAAATCATGTTGAATATATATATATTCATATTTACATATCTATTCATATTTCATATATATTTTCATATATATATAAAATAAGCAATAAGCATGTATCAATGATACTTACTTTTATTTCAGCTGAACTCACCTAATAGAATCTTTACTTCTGAAAGAGAGGGCCCTTGCATTGGAAATTATTTGCTGAGCATGAGCAGATGGCTGTGCTGGGTTATTGGGATTTCGTGGATGTGTACATAGTTGATTATCAGGTCAGACTGTAATAACTGTTATTCTTGAGGTAGAAGCAAAATGCACTAAAAGTGAGGTATCCCAGCCTAGGCTGCTGAGTAAATAAATCTAGAGGCTGGATATGTGGAAAGGAATTTAGGGTTTCGGTCTATTAGAATCAAGGTATCCAACCAGACAAATGTGTATTCATTACCTACCAAGTGCCAAGCAATGTGACAGATCATCTCTCCATTCAGAGATGTTGAAACAGATCAGAGGGAGGAGGTGAGTTGTTCAAGTCACTAAGCTAGCTAGTGACCAACCTAAGGCTAAGTCCATGTTGTCCTGACTTCTCAGCATAATTGTCACTGTGTCTCATGGTTCTGTCCCCTATAACACACCTAAATTTTCTGCACATCTGCCATCCAATTAGAAACCGTTCTCCTTTCTCTATCTTTCCTCTTTGTTTCTCTGATAAGCATACTGTGAGAGGAAGGATAATTAGTCATTCCTGGACAATTGTTTTTAATTTCATATGTGAACTTGGGTGAAAAAGTTACTAAATGTAGTGATTTTCAGTATATTTATTTGAAAAACACATTCAGAAACATTTGTACACCTATTATACTATTTAGCATTTAGATATGAAGCAAGCACCATTGTAACTGCAACTCCGGTTAAGAAAATACAGTAAGTCTTTTTCAGCACCTCAAAAGTTCCCATGTCACTCTTCCCTTTCCTGATAAAGGTAACCATTTTCCTGACATATCAAATAATATCCCCTATTTTCTTCTCACAATCCTAATGTTGCACAAAACTGACAACACACCAAAAAATTTGTACAATGCAATTCTATTCATAAAAATCAAAATATAAAACTATCTGGTTTAGAAGCATATATGAGGGTGGCAAAACTACAAAAAAATAAGAAGTGATGGTTTAAATAATGTAAATCAAAACCTGTCCTCTCTCTGCTGTAGCTCATCAGCAACTTTTCATTACACATAAAATAAAATATATTTCCTTACCCTAAAAAAAAAAAAAAAAAAAAAAATTGGAAATACTGAAGGTCAAAGCAAAGGTTGTATTATCCATTGAGAAAAGGCACTTGACTCATTTTTTTAAATTAAAATGTTTAAAATTGCTATCTCATTTGCAAACGTGTGACAAGCAATCTGCACTGAAGGTTCACAGATCTCAGATGCATCTCTGAACTGGGGAAATATCCCACAGAATGATAAAGTGCCAAGTGTTTTCTATAAGGGAGTCAACTATCTTCTGATAATTGGGCTTATTGCCTAAAGTTAATTATTTTCTCCCATGTTCCTATGGTCATTCAGGTATTGATCAAGCTTGTAAGTAAATCATAATATAGAATATTAGCTGTCCGGGTGCAGTGGCTCATGCCTGTAATCCCAGCACTTTGGGGGACCAAGACTGGCGGATTACCTGAGGTCAGCAGTTTGAGACCAGCCTGACCAACATGGTGAAACTCCACGTCTACAAAAATTACAAAAATTAGCCCAGCGTGGTGGTGGGTGCCTGTAATCCCAGTTACTTAGGAGGCTGAGACAGGAGAATGTCTTGAACCCGGGAGGTGGAGGTTGCAGTGAGCCAGATAGCGCCACCTCACTCCAGCCTGGGTGACAGCGAGACTCCATTTTGAAAAAAAAACAAAAAAGAATATTAGCTAATACAATGCTCTGTTTTATTTCTCCTGGAATTGGATTTTATGTGCTTGGACATTGTATGACCTCTTGCTTCACATTGTGAAGATATAAATGTGCTTTAAGATGTTATTCTTGCTGGCTGAGTTCAGCTAGCACCATCCGTCTTTTTGGTTCTTGTTGAGGGAAGTGCTTACTGCAGAGTATTATCAACATAGACTATCATTGGCTGTACTCAAAACAGGAAGCTTAGTAGTCGCGGTCGTTTGTTCCTGTTTCTGTGTCCACATCCCTCTTCACTTTCCACTTTAAAATAGTTTCTTAATATTTCTTATTTACTTATTTATTTCTTTAGAGGCAGGGTCTTGCCCAGGTCGGAGTGCAGTGGCGCGATCTCTGCTCACTGCAACCCCTGCCTCATGGGCTTCAAGCGAGTCTCCTGCCTCAGCCTGCCAAGTAGCTGGAACTACAGGGGCCCGCCACCACGCCCGGCTAATTTTTGTATTTTCGCCCGGCTAATTTTTGTATTTTCAGTAGAGACGAGGGTTTCACCATATTGGCCAAGCTGGTCTTGAACTCCTGACCTCAGTTGATCTGCCTTCCTCGGCCTCCCAAAGTGGTGGGATTGCAGGTGTGAACCAGTGCACCCGGCCCCGTAATATTTCTAATAAACAAAACATCTATTGAGTCTTTAAATTTTGCGTTATCTTTTCAATTAGTCCTTTGAAAATGTGAGCATTCCAAATGAAAATAGTGAGACTGTTTTTGTCACTAATAAAGTTACAAAACATATTGAATATGGATGATGATACAGCATTCTGCCTAGCATATTCTTTTGAAATGTCTTAATAATAAAATATCAGTAGAAATATCAGTCCACTAAATGAGACAACAGAGTAATTCACTTGGTATAATAAGGCTTTAATACACTAATTACATAGTTTACTCTTTAGTATAATATGCTACTTTTCATATTTAGATGGGTAATATTTTCTGTGAACACTAGATTCATTAATGGTTATAAATTGCTATAGCTTAGGATAACGAAAGGTCTTTGGCTCCAAAATAATACTCTAATTGTCAGTGCGATTATTTCATTTGCAGTGATTAATGATGTTGGCATTTGGTTCATAATAAAATAGTATTACTTTGTTTTCTATAGCATTCTTTTTCCAAGAACTTCAAAGTATTTCTCTTTTCTTATACCCTCGAGAAGTACTGTAGTGTACATGTATTATATAAACATTTTATTTTTATAATGGTAAAGTCACTAGCTATTTTATGATATTATTTATTATTTCGAAGAATTCAAAATGAAAAGTAACACTTTTATTTTTTTTAGTCCAAATCAAATAATTCAGAACTTTTTGTATGTTGACAATTGATTTTGTAATGCCTCCACTTATATTTAAGTAACTGTATTTGTTCTATTTACCTCTTAATGTGTGAACTTTATTACATTGCAAACTGAAATTATTCTTTTAATGAAAGATACTAATATTTGACCCAGGAAGCATAGAGATAAAATCCTAAATATTTTATAACAAGTCTATGTAATACATTTCTGCATTAAATACACACCTGGCATTTAGTGAATTCTTATAATTTTAAGTTGTCTCAGCATTCATTTTGAATATAAATGACTCTCTCACATGAGAAGCAGGGCTCAGTCACCCTTGACACAGTTTCTAATTCAACACCGCCCTGCCCCCAGGTCCTCAGTGGGGTTGACACAGCTGTCTGCCTTATATAACTGCCCTCTGGTGACCACCTTCCTATGGGAGATGCAGCCTGCTTAACTCGCCCACCGACCCTCACACCCGACATGGCCCGTAGAGATATGACGCAGTGACTGCCTCTCCATCATGGGGTGACCTCCTAACTTGAGCCTGCTTGCTTGAAACACACCAATTAAAATCCCTGTGGGAAACCTTCTTGGACACAGCCCTAGATCCAATAAGGACATTGGCTCACTGGTCCCCTTTCTCTTTCTCCCTGTCTGCACTCCTTGATCTCCACGTGTGGTTTCCAGATATGCCAGGTACCTCCAGACCTGGAAGTCCTGGAAGTCATAAAATCTTTATTTCCATCTTGTGCCTTTCCTAAGATCCTAAATTAAACATGGCAAAATTCTATATTCATACTTAAAAAACAAGCAAATGACTATTTATTTGTCAATACTGTGATTTTACATTCACAATACATCATATAAACAAGCACAACTAATCTTTTACAAATGTTGAATACAGAATATATAAATTAAAAAATAAACACATTTTTCAGAACCATTTCCAGATGTGTTAGGGGCAAAATAAATAAAAAAAAAATTCCTAGCTACCTGCAAAGGAATGAAGCTATTTGATAGAAGAGTAATGATATAACAGTAGCAGTCAGAACTAAAAGAAAGGCATCCGATGGAATATACAACATGTAAAAGTGTTACAAGAATTCTATTAGTTAATGCAAGAATATGGTTGGAGATTCCTGATACTGGCATAATAGGTAGTCAATCAATATGAAGTGAATTCATTGACCGAAAAATTTTGAAGATTACAGAGACTTCACTTACAGACTACAAAAGATCCAGAAAAGATATTTAAAAAGATTGTCAGAATGAGCAGCAGAAAAGTAAAATTCAAGTAGAATTATGGGAAGGGATGGAAGAGCATGCTTTTCAGACATTAAGAGTGGTAGATACAGAAATGTGATGAAGTGTTTTGAATGCATCTCTGCCCAGCAGTTTACATAGTCTTTTTCAGTTTTTCCCACCATCAAGCATCAAAAGAACTAAGAACATATATTTATTGATGTTTTCTGGAAAAGGAACACACAAAATTTATCAATAGTAGTATTAATGGTTTCTTATCTCATTTCTCACTCCTGATGCCAAAGTATGTTGCTATTACAATCCAGTCAGTTTTTGGAAGATGAACTTTGGTGGTGAAATTATGTGCTGTTAGTTCTAGATCTTGGAATGTAACTTGCCTGCTTCTGGCCCTGAGTTGTATTGCCTGGCTTATGAGATGAGGTAAGCTGAGTGTCCCTATGATCATCATGAAAGGCTAGGTATGTGTGGTGGCAGACCTGCCCTCTGTGCCTTCCACTCCCAACTCCAGGCCATATTCATGGAGCAAAGCTAAACTCTCACAAGCATTTCCACCCCATGTGTCTTAACCCCAAATAACTTTGAGACGGGCCCACAGAGAACATGGTGTCAGGGGTTACAGGAAGTAGAGAGGAATAAGGTGTTCGTCTTTAGTTGACTCACCTACATTATTATTTCTCTGAGAACATAATAGACAATAAAAAACTATCTCTGAAATACTGCACAATTTTAAATTATATTTTGCTATTTTTTTTTTTTTTGAGACGGAGTTTCACTCTTGTTGCCCAGGCTAGAGTGCAATGGCTCGATCTCAGCTCACCACAACCTCTGCCTCCCAAGTTCAAGCGATTCTCCTGCCTCAGCCTCCCGAGTAGCTAGGATTACAGGCATATGCCACCACGCCCGACTAATTTTTTATTTTCAATAGAGATAGTGTTTCACCATGTCATGTTGGTTAGGCTGGTCTCGAACTCCTGACCTCAGGTGATTCACCCACCTCGGCCTCCCAAAGTGCTGGAATTACAGGTGAGAGCCACTGCACCTGACCCGAACAATAATTAGTAGTAGTTCCTGCACATTATTTTTTCCCCAAAGTCAGAGAAAATATAGCAATTTTTTAAGGAAAGAAATGCAAACCGGACAACTCACTTATCATTCTCTTCTAAACTAAAGCTATTAAATCACATTATAGTAATTATATTCTTCATAAAATTGAGTGGCTTCCAGATCCCAGAAAGATATGAGACTAAAGGTATCAGAGCATTCAATATGCTGAGAATCTGTCACCTGCGTTTTTTGTCTCACTCTAGTGAAGACATTCGTCTAGTGAAGACTTTGTTTCAGAATTCTGCTGGATTGTTGCATGGAAAGAGTGTAGGATCCCTCTGCCAGTGGGCCAGTGGGGAGTTTTTCATATTAAAGCAGAATTCAGACCAAACACTTTGTGAAAAATTTCAGTAGCTTTGAATGAACAGACATCGTCACTAAATCATCAGATAACATGCAGTTCACTTCACACAGTGAAAATACAAGACATTACAACGTTCATGAAAAAAGATTATATAAATAAGGAAAATAATAATGCAAACTGCAAGAAAAATTGAGGACACACAATAGAGAATATTAAAAATATAAGGAATATTGAAAGCAATGCATAGCTACATATAAAATACAGAATATTTCCCATTCAATAAAGACCGAATTCACTTATCAAAAGGTGATATATATCCTGGTTAATTACTGGAATTTGAAGATAAGTAATTATTTAGGCATGGAAGAAGAAACTGTAATTCTCCTACAAGGGAAAAACATTTAGACCGGCATCAGGTTAAACAAAATGAATGCTCATGGTGAAAAGATAGTGAAAATTCTACAAAAAGAATATAAGAATTAAGTGCACTCCAAATTGTTTTCTAAATGCTGCCAAACTCAAACATTTTTACAAAAACTCTAACCACCCTAGAGATCAATCAGAACAAAGAGGAAGGAATAATTTGTGAAACCAGTATCAGTAATGATAAAGCCTACATCATTTCAGACTTAGTATATATTAAAATTTTATTATAACCTAATTTACATTACTTATTTGTAAAAATACTGACTATGTTATGACCTATTGTTTGATAAGCATGATAAAATTAACTGATATGCTAAAAAATGTAACTTGTCAAAGCTGTGGGAGAACCAAATTAAAATTTGATCTTGTCACTTTTAAAGACCTTCTCAAAATAAATTAATTAGTGATTTTAAACAAATGTTTATGAAGGTAGTTACAGAAATAT
>NW_016806392.1:1588045-1609649 GCF_001698545.2 Rhinopithecus bieti | reverse complement strand
TGAATTAATGGGTGCTGACGAGTTGATGGGTGCAGCACACCAACATGGCACAAGTATACATATGTAACAAACCTGCACGTTATGCACATGTACCCTAGAACTTAAAAGTATAATAAAAAATAAATTTAAAAAAAAAGGTTGTCTACAAAAATTCACAGATGACCTCATATGTAATGGTGAAAACTGAGTGCTTTTACCTTAAATTGGGAATAAGGTAAGGATGTCCACGCTCAGGGCTACTATTAAAGATTCCACTAGAATTTTTTGTCAGGGGAATAAGGCAATAAAAAGAACTAAAGTTCATATAGATTGGAAAGAAAAGGAAGGAAGGAAGGAAGGAAGGAAGGAAGGAAGGAAGGAAGGAAGGAAGGCAGGCAGGCAGGCTTATTTGCAGATGGCATGAGTGTCCACATAGAAGATACCAAGGCATGTACCACAAAACAAAATGAAATGACTTAGAACTAATAAGTAAGTTTGGCAAGATCATGAAATATAAGATTGAGACACAAAAATCAATTTTTTAAATACTGTAGTAATGGACAATTAGCAATGGTTATATTGTTTAAAAATACCATTTAAAATAGCTCCCCAAAATGAAATATTTTGATATAGTCTATCAAAGCATATACTGGATTTGTGTGCTGAAAACTTCAAAAGGTAAGAAAAGTAGTCAAAGAATACCTAAATAAATGGAGAGTCATATCTTATACATGGATTGAAGGATTCAATACAGTAAAGAGGTCAATTCTACCCACTTTGGTCATAAATTTTACATAATTCAATCCTCAGCAGGATGTTTGATTGTTTTTGTAGGGATAGACAAGCTGATTTCAAACTTTTGTGTGGAAAGGCAAAAGGACTAGACTACCTAAAACAATTTTGTTGAAGAATAAAAATAAAGGATTTATACAATAAAGATAAATTGCAATATTAAATTAAAAAAAAAGAAAAGAATTGAATCTAGGCACAGAGTTTACACACTCCACAAAATTTAACTCAATATAGGTTATATAACAAAACATAAAATACAAAACTATATGTATAAGCCATGCCACGTATATGGCACATGATGTTTATAGACATGGTATTATTAATTGTTATGTAGAAATAGTTTATGGACTGGAATCAAATGAAAATATTGTTTATAAAATTGGAAAATAAAAACAGTAGGAAATATTGTCAGAAAAGTATAGGTATAACTATAATAGATGACTCTATATTCTGAATTATAAATAGGAAAGCCAAAAAACTAAAAAATAAAGAAATCATAAAAAGTATTATCCCCGTTGGCTGGGCATGGTGGCTCACACCTGTAGTCCCAGCTACTCGGGAGGCTGAGGCAGGAGAATGGCATGAACCCAGGAGTCGGAACTTGCAGAGAGCAGAGATCGTGCCATGCACTCCAGCCTGGGTAACAGAGAGACTCCATCTCAAAAGAAAAAAAAAAAAAAGTTTTTTTGAATTCTTAGCTAATTCTTAACAGATGCAAGTACAACGAAAGAACATGATATGATCCTTGACCTCTTGGATCCAATAAACTATTGAAAAGTGTTGTAAATATAAATAACAGAGGCAGCTGAGAGAACATCTAGTTTTTCCAGATGACAATTTTCATGAAGAGCAGGAAACACTGCTCTAAGAACCAAGTAACAAGCAGCATTGTAGATGAAGCTGAAATTTTCAGCAATTAGATGAATGCATATGAAATTGCACTTAAAGTGGATTATCTTAAAAACAAAGAAGAGACTTTGAAGAAAAAGAAAACAAGTGATTGGTACTGCAAATGCTCATGTTCCTGAAATCCAATTTTACTCAATATGAAAACAATGAAAAGTAAACAGTTTGGGTAAAATTAAGAAAAACAACAAAAGATAATTTGTTCACAACCTTTCCTGTTTGGTATCTGAGTAGTTACCTCTTGTACATGCCGTGCTATTAAGATCTGAAACGTAGAGGAATCTTGTTCGATGGAAGTTCAGTGGCAGATAGAATTGATGGTCTATCCTGTTGCCATTCTACCTCTTCCCTCCCTGGCAGATGTTGGATCTTTTCTTCTCATGTTCATCCTCTCATGTACTCATGGGCATTGGTCCCTTCCTAGTCACAATATGTAGTTTTTGCCCAATCTAAATAAAATGACAATAATTCTCTTTATCTTGACAGAGAATGGTTTTGCCAAAGTTTGTCAATGTAATTAGCACAGTGGCCAACAAAATATATAAAGGTTGGCCAGTCATAGTGGCTCACACATGTAATCCTAGCACTTTGGGAGCACAAAGCAGGAGGATCATTGAAGATAGGAGCTCAAGACCAGCCTAGGCAACATAGTGAGACCTCATTTAAACAAAAATAAAAAAATTAGCCAGGCATGTTGGCACATGCCTATAATCCCAGCTACTCAGGAGACTGAAGCAGGAGAACTGCTTGAACCTAGGAGTTTGAGGCTACACTGAGCTATGATCATGACACAGCCTATGTGACACATAGACACTCTGTCTTTTAAAAATAAAAATTATACATTTTATATATATGTATATATATCTTCAGGTATTTGTGTAAGAAAAATATTCTTTTCCCTGATTAAAAAATATTATGCTTGGAGATACTGTTCTTTTTGTATTTTGATTGAGATTGTGAGAATCAGATGCTTGGAGCTGTGGAAATGATCTTTCAGTCATCAGAGGGCAAGACTGAAGACACATTTCAACTGCTGAGAACATAAAACAGAAATATCAATGGCACTTGGGTCCTTGGTGGTGTCGGGTGTTGCTTAATTAACTGATCCTGGAATCTCATTTTCCAGGATGTCTTGTTGTTCATGATATTAAACTCTTCATTGTTTAAAACATTGAATTCTGTTTTAAAACATTGAATTATGTTTTAAAACATTGAGTTCTGAAGAACATTATTCTTCAGGTAATCTATTACTTGCAGTCAAGGCACTCCAACTGACAGAACAACAACAATACACACAGTCAGCATTTAATATGCCGATAGGGTAAGATAAGGTACAAAGAAAATACATTTAAATGGACATTTTATGCTTTTAATATTATGCAATAAAAAAGATGAGACACCCCCCCAACAAGATCAACATAGAATATTCCCAATATTTCCAAGCTGTTGAAAAAAGACCTTTATAGATTCATTCTTTCATATGCAGGTTTATAAATTATGATTTTACGAGGTGTCTTTATTTATTACTATTTATTTATTTATTTATTACCTCAAACTAGTTAGAAGAAAAGCAAAAATCTATATCCTAGAATCAAATAGATTAAATATATTGTTGAAATAACTAAAGCTGCATAGGAGATAGCAATTTGATATAGTGAGACAGCTGGTGTTGTTCTAGACCAAATCAATGAAAGCTTAGAATGTAGATATGTTCAGGAACTCCAAGACCAGCTTCAGAGCCTGTGATTCTCCAGAACTCACAGGACCCAGCATACAGCATACCCATGGCTAGGTTTTACTACAGCAAAAGGATGTAAAATAATTTCAACAAAGGAAAAATGTGTGTGGGGTGAAGTCTGGAAGAAATCAGGCTCAGGCTTTGAGTCCTATCCCAGTGGAGACACCAGGGTAGAAGTTCATGAGGGACTTGGTGCCCAGGGATTTTATCAGGGGCTGGTTACATAGGCATTGTCTGCCTGGCACATACCAGAATGTCAGGAATCCACAAGGAAAGTGTGTTCAGCAGAAACCATATGATTCATTTGGTTAGGCATAGTGAGCCACTCCAATCTGTTCTAAGAGTAGCAGGAACTCCCCTGAAATCCAAGTTTCTGGACACCATCAGAGGGCCAACCTTGCAAGCGGGACATTTTAAGAATAAGCAGTTAGGCCTGGTAGGTTAACTCTTGTGATGGTTAATTTCATGTTAGGTCTACTGAGCCACAGGTGTGTAGATTAGAGTTCATTTCTGTGTGTGTCTGTGAGAGTGTTTCCACATGAGTTTAGCATTTGAATTGGTGGACTCAGTAAATTAGATTGCCCTCCTCAATGGAGTGGGCCTCTTTCAATCAGTCCAAGTCATGAATAGAACAAAAGGCCGAAGGGAGAATTCACCCCGTCTGCTTGCTGCTTGACCTGGAACTTCAGTCTTCTCTTGCTCTTGGACTGGGATTTATATGATTGTCACCCTGGCTCTCAGGCCTTCAGATTCAGGTTAGAACTACACCACCAATTTTCCTGGATCTCCCATTTGCAGACAACGGATCATGGGACTGTATATTTCTTATTGATTCTAGTTCTCTGAAGAACACTGACTAATCCAATTCTTTTACGTACAGTAGGGAAAGAAGTAATAGAACCTCAATAATTTGTATGAGGCAAAACCTCAGCAGTGTCTTGATTCATTCTGGGTTTTCTATATTTAAAGAAATAATGATATCATAGAGATATTCCAGATTTGAGCATCCAAGCTATAATGTGCATTGAAAACACGATGAATGAAGAAGTCATGATGTTTTTGCACTGAGTGCTCTTTAGAAAAGAAGAAAGAAGACAAGTGTATACTAAGGTCAAAGAAAAATATATTGATCATTTTCAAAAGGCCAGATATAGAGGCAATATAAATAAGGCATTTACAAGGATTTGTGAGTAGCTAAAATATTCTGTTGTGATTCTTAACAAATTCTCCAGTTAACCAATTAAGCACACGTCCTAGGATCTAAATGAAATTCCTACTATCTTAGGAAAGCATTTTCATTTATAATTCACATCTCCAAATTTTTGAAATGGTTCTTACTGATGTCCCTTTGTGACATTTTCTCAATCTCAAACTTTCTTTATTCCTAACATTGTGCTAGTTATATATCCCTGTAAATGAGCATGGCCAATTTGCTCGGTGACAAGGGTGTAAAGGTACAAACCTGTTCATTTAGACAAGCTTTAAACTTCCAATTCTGCTAAGAATTAGACATGTAAGAAACAAAAACCAAGAAGCAATAGCCTTATACCATTTTGATTTTTCAGTTTAGAAAAGCCTTTGATCTCCCACATGTATTTACAAGCGTGTGAAATTAGAAATGCCTTGGCTGAAATATACTGTGTGATGGATAGTTTCAGAATGCAGAATTTTGCATATGCATAGTTATTCTATAGTCATTGTTGCTATTTTTAAATTTGGATGAAGCAACAAATTATTGTCAAACAGTTATGTCTAAACTCTACATTATTTGATGACTTTTTCAATTTAAATAAAAGTGCTTCTTATATTTCTGAGAGATGATTTTATATAATTGCATTTTAGGGGACGATGTTTACTTTTCTCTCCTGCACGCTTAACATGTAGTCCTTTTACTTTTTTTCTCTCTAGGGCACATGCACAAAATGATAATGCATGTCCACAAGTTATTTGGCAGCTTGAGAGAGAATATTTAAGTCCATTAAATGAATAAACCATTCATCAAGACCCCCAGCCCAAATTTCACCATAAAAATCAGACTAACAGTTCGTAAACTATGCTTCTGCATACAATTAGATTCAAAATTTGAAGTCTTAATGCACATAATTAAATTATTCTTTTTTCTTCTGCTTCACAACAAGAAGTTGTTGCTGTGGGGAAAATGTGCCCATGTTAAAACTGCAAATTGATTTTTGATGAAATAAAGCTACCTGTAACCTAGAGAAAATTTGATGCCTTACTAAATACAGTGTTAAGCAGAAAATTATAACACCTGTGATAAATACAATTAAAAAGACTGCCTTTAAAGATATAAGTTTGCTATTGTGAAATATGTGAATCTTGCATATCATTAGGTTTTTTTAAAATGGCGAGGTAAAGACAAAATGAAAAATTATTCTTTAATAAAAGCAATGTTCCTATTATAGAGTTATAGTGATACAAATGATCCTTGAAACTTTTGCACTATAGTTTCCTGGTTTTAGCTTTGACATTTAAAGAGACTGAAAGGTTACACCACATCCTCAAAATATCATTCAATAAGTAAACAAACAAACAAACAAATGTCAATAAGAAGATAATCAACAACTCCTCTTGGGCCCATCTGGGAAATGATGTAGAGCAAATCGTTCTTCCACAATCTGGGGAGAGAGATGAATCAAGAGAACTATAGCTGAGACTGATGACCTGGAGCTGCTAGACTACAAACTCTCAGGAAGACTTGAATGAAAATGAAGAATTACTGGAGGTGAGCATGGACTAGTGTGGTAGAGAACAAAACTGGAGTCCAAGGTCTGAAGGAGGTCCTCACACTGTGGGTTCAACCACCAGGCATTCCATCAGATTTTCACAGTAAAGCTCTAAGAAAGACACCTACTGGCTCTTGCCAGGGGAAGAGTAATCACTGTGAAATATTCCCAGAGTTTTTTTTTTTCTATAACAAAGGACTACTCTTCAGGGGAAAGGACTTTACAAGAAGTCCTTTATCTCATCTGCAGGAACTCCAGCCCAACTCCTTCCCCGTTAGCCTTAAGGTCTGGTCTAGAGGTAAGTGGAATACACCACTGCAGGACCTTTTATGGAGGTTTGATCACTCAAAGACTTGGATGGAATCCTAAGATTACAGAGTGGTAACCCTTTCCACCCCTTACTGCCACACCAATAGGACTCAGAATAGCAATAGATAGCAGTGGAAAGAACTGTCATTCTCAGATGCTTTATGAGGAGGAGTTGGGAAAGCCCAATGTCAAAAGAGGAAACAAAACCAAAAACATGGCCAAGAGCAGTGGTTCACACCTGTAATCCCAGCATTTTGGGAGGCCAAGGCAGGTGGATCACAAGGTCAGGAGATTGAGACCATCCTGGCTAACACGACGAAACCCTGTCTCTACTGAAAATACAAAAAATTAGCTGGGCATGGTGGCAGACACCTGTAGTCCCAGCGACTCAGGAAGTTGAGGTAGGAGAATGGCATGAACCCGGGAGGTGGAGCTTGCAGTGAGCCGAGACTGCACCACTGTACTCCAGCCTTGGTGACAGAGTGAGATTCCATCTCAAAAACAAAACAAAACAATAGAAGAATCAGAGTCCTCTGGCACATACTGTTACAGAACATATTGTACTCAGCAAATTGATGGGAAATATTAATATAAAAACTTGCATTAAGTGTTGTAGTCCATTCAACATCATAAGAAATGCAATAAAGGCAGAAGAAACTATTTCAAGAGGAAAAAAGACTCACTAGAACCAGGCTCAGATACATGTGTTAGAATTATCAGACAGAGAAATTAATGTTGGTATGATTAATATGTTAAGAGATCTAATGGAAAAAGAACCAATGGGTTATGAAAAGAGAACTCAAAAAAATGAAACAAAAGGCAATACTAGAAATCAAACACATTGTAACAGAGTTGGAGAATACCTTTGATGGATTCCTCTGAAGACTGGGCATGGACTAAGAAAAAATCAGTAAGTTTAAAGATTTTTCCATGGAAACTTTTCAAACCAAAATAAAAGAGTAAAAAAAAAAAAATAAAAGAAAAAAACAACACAACATCCAAGAACTGCAGAGCAATTTTAAAAGGTTTAATATATACATAATATGAATATTAGGAGAAGAAACAGAAGACAGAGCAGAAAAAAATATTTGAATCAATAGTGTTAAACAATTTTTCAAAATTAATAACTGACACTGTATTAGTCTGTTTTCACACTGCCATAAAGAACTGCCAGAGACTGGGTAATATATGAGAAAAATAGGTTTATTTGGCTCACAGTTCCACCTGGCTGGAAAGGCCTCAGGAAACTTACAATCATGGCATAAGGGGAAGCAGGCATGCCTTACATGGTGTCAGGCAGGACAGAGTGAGTGAGTGTGAAGGACGAACTGTCAAATACTTATAAAACCATCAGATCTCATGATAACTTACTCACTATCATGAGAACAGCATGTGAGAAACCATTCCCATTATCCAGTCATCTGCTTCCCTTAAAACTGGAGGATTATAGGTCCCTCCCTGGACATGTGGGGATTTACAATTGAGATGAGATTTGGGTGGGGACACAGGGCCAAATCATGAAACACCAATATGGTTTGATTGTGTGTCCCCACCCAAATCTCATCTTTAATTGCCACATGTTGTGGGAGGGAGCCAGTGGGAAGTAATTGAATCATGAGGGCAGGTCTTTCTCATGTTGTTCTCATGATAGTGAATTAAGTGTCATGAGATTTAATGGTTTTATAAGGGGGAGTTTTCCTGCACAAGCTCTCTCTTTGCCTGCTCCCATCCATGTAAGATGTGACTTGCTTCTCTTTGCCTCCCGCCATGATTGTGAGGCTTCCCAACACAATTCCCAGCCACATGGAACTGTAAGTCCAATAAAACTTTTTTCTATATAAATTACTGAGTCTCAGATATGTCTTTATTAGTAGCATGAAAGTTAACTAATATAATAAATAGGCACCGGTACAGTGGGGCTCTGTAAAAAGATACCCAAAAATGTGGAGGTAACTTTGGAACTGGGTAACAGGCAGAGGTTGGGACAATTTGGAGGACTCAGAAGAAGAGAGAAAAATGTTGAAAAGTTTGGAACTTCCTAGAGACTTTTTGAATGCCTTGCCCCAAAATGCTGATAATGATACAAAAAATGAAATCCAGGCTGATGAGGTCTCAGATGGACATAAGGAAGTTGTTGGGAACTGGAGTAAAGGTAACGCTTGCTATGTTTTAGCAAAGAAACTGGCAGCATTTAGCCCCTTCCCTGGAGATATGTGGAACTATGAACTTGAGAGAGATGACTTAGGATATCTGGCAGAAGAAATTTCTAAGCAGCAAAGCATTCAAGAGGTGACTCGGGTGCCATTCAAGGCATTCATTTAAAAAATGGAAACAGCATAAAAGTTCAGAAAAGTTGCAGCCTGACAATGCAATAGAAAAGAAAATCCCATTTCCTGAGGAGAAATTCAAGTCAGCTGCAGACACCTGCATAAGTAATGAGGTAGCAAATGTTAATTGCCCAGATGATGGGGAAAATGTCTCCAGGGCATGTCAGAGACCTTTGTGACAGCGCCTCCCCTCACAGAACTAGAGGCCTAGGAGGAAAAAACGGTTTTGTAGGCCAGGCCCAGGCCTCCCCACCCCCACTGCTTTATGCATTCTAGGGACTTGGTGTCCCATGTCCCAGCCACTCTAGCCATGGCTAAAAGGAACCAATGTATAGCACGGGTCATGGCTTCAAAGGGTGCAAGCCCCAAGCCTTGACAGCTTCCACGTGGTGTTGAGCATATAGGTGCACAGAAGTCAAGAATTGAAGTGTGGCAACCTCTGTCTAGATTTCAGAGGATTAATGGATATGCCTGGATGTCCAGGCAGAAGTTTGCTTCAAGGAAGGGGCCCTCAAGGAGACCCTCTGCTAGGGCCATGTGGAAGAGAAATGTGGTGTGCGAGCTCCCACAGAATCCCCACTGGGTCACTGCCTAGCAGAGCTGTAAGAAGAAGTCCACCATCCTCCAGACCCCAGAATACTAGATCCACCAACAGCTTGCACCGTGCACCTGAAAAAGCTGCAGACACTGAATGCCATCCCATGAAAGCAGCCAGGAGGTAGACTGTACCCTGCATAGCCACAGGGATGGAGATGCCAAGACCATGGTAACCCACCTCTTGCATCAGCATGACCCGGGTGTGAGACATGGAGTCAAAGGAGATCGTTTTGGAGGTTTAGTATTTGACTGCCCTGCTGGATTTCAGACTGCACAGTGTCTGTAGTCCCTTTCTTTTGGGCAAATTCTTCCATTTGGAATTGCTCTATTTATCCAATACCTGTACCCCCATTGTATCTAGGAAGTAACTAACCTGCTTTTGATTTTACTGGCTCATAGATGAAAGGGACTTGCCTTTTCTTGGATGAGACTTTTGACTGTGGACTTTTGAGTTAATGCTGAAATGAGTTAAGACTTTGGAGGACTTTTGGGAAGTCATGGTTGGTTTTGAGATGTGAGGACATGAGATTTGGGAGCAGCCAGGGGTGGAATGGTATGTTTTGGCTGTGTCCGCACCCAAATTTCATCTTGAAATCCCATGTGTTGTGGAAGGGACCCAGTGGGAGGTAATTGATTAATGGGGGCAAGTCTTTCCCATGTTGTTCTCATGATATTGAATAAGTCCCACGAGATCTGATGGTTTTATAAGGGGAGTTTCCCTGCACAAGCTCTTTGCCTACTTCCATCCATGTAAGATGTGACTTGCTCTTCCTTGGCTTCTGCCATGATTGTGAGGCTTTCCCAGTCACATGGAACTGTAAGCCCCTTAAACCTTTTTCCTGATTAAATTACCTCATTTTGAGTATGTCTTTATTATCAGCATGAAAATGGACTAATACAGACACCAAATGAGATTTTAAAAGAAAAACTCAGAATAGACCAAGCTTGTTAAGAAGAACAACAAAAATCTCTACACCTAGACATATTATTTTGAACTGCAGAAAACAAAATACAGAAAAGAGAAAATCATGAAAGAAACTAGAAAGTTAGAGAAGCAAACATCTTAGCTATAGAAGAAAAAAAGATAAAAACTGTAATGAAATTATCCTCTGAAACCATTCAACCAGGAAGTGAATGAAATGAAATATTTGAAGCATCAAAAGAAAATAAAGCCACCATATAAAAATTATATATCCGCTGAAATAATCCTTCAAATGTGAAGAAGAAACTTCCTATTAGCTTCAAGATATAAAGAGGTTAAAAGGCATCACTCCTGCCCTCAAATAAGGAAAGAGCTGAGCAAACTGAAAATCATTGACTTCTCAGATCCATCAGAAATCAAGGTCATAAGTCAAATTGCTGCTCCAAAGTCTGGAGAGACAGATGAACACAGAGAAGTATAGTGAAGATCTGCTTCCAGCAGTGAAGAAAAATATGCTAAAACCAATAAGTGATAGGAAAAAATGATAATTGTGATGAATAATTGACAACTGAATGTGGATTAGCTTGAGGTAAAAACTCTCTGAGGGCCTAGACTGATGAGTGCCCCACATTTTCATCAGTTTTAGCAAATATAGTTCTCACAGCCTTACTCAATGAAGCATAGACAAAAATCCAGTTGTGTTTTGGGCAGGAAGGGGAGAAAAAAACATTTTGAAATATACTCAGAGCATTCTCAATAATAGAAATCTTCTCTGTAGAGAAAATATTTTACCAGAACCTTATCTGAGCTAGAGGAACATCAATTAGGCAATTCCAATATCTTCTAGTATTGTATCTCACACAAGTGGAGAAAAATAAAAAAAGAACCAATATAGTAAAATAAAACCTCTGTCACTTGCAGTTAGAGCAGATATTCCACTCAGACCAACTCCTAGTCTGATGTACAGAAAGTATCACACACAAAGCCTAATGACCTGACACATTGTGTCTGGCTTTCAGCCCACACTGCAAAGCTGAAAGACAAGAAAACACACAGGTTGGAGAGACAAGCAAGCATAAGAACCAGCATCAAGCATGGGAGAGACTTTGGAAATATTAGATCAGGAATTTAAAATAACTTGGAATAACATATTGAGGAATCTAATAGAAAAAGTCATCCATACACAAGGACATATGGGCAATATGTGCATACAGATGGAAAATGTAAGAAACAAACAGAAGAAAATGTCAGATAACAAAAGCACTGTAGCAGAGAAGAAGACTTTCTATAACGGACTCATTCTTAGACTGGACACAGCTGAGGAAAAATCACTGAGTCTGAACATATGTCATAGAAATTTTCCAAATTGAAATACAGAAAGAAAAAAATTAAAAATATATCAGAATACCCCAAACTGAGGGATAATTACAAAAGGTATAAGTACATATAATAGGAATAGTAGAAAAATAATAAAGAAACAAAACGAATATTTGAATTAATAATGACTGAGAATTAAAAAAAAAATGACATACAATTAACCACAGATCCAGAAGGCACAGAGAAAACCACGCAGGGTGAAAAACCAAAAAGTCTTCATCTAGGCATATCATAGTCAAACTGCATGAAACAAAGGACAAAGAGAAAGTCTTGAAGGAAGTCACATGGGAAGAATGGGGCAGTTCCTCCATAGAAGAACAGGAATAAGAATTATATATGACTTCCCCTCTGAAACCACACAAGTCAGAAGAAAGTGAAGTGAAATACTAAAAATCGTTGAATGAGAAAAGAAAAATACATAAAAAATCCAAGATGCCAATTTAGAATTCTGTACTCTGTTATTATTCTTCAAAAGTGAAGAAGAAATAAAAACTTTCTCAGAAAAGTAAAAATTCAGGGAATGTGTTGTCCGTAGATATGCCTATCTCGCCACATCTCTCCAACATTGTACTCGAAGTCTTAGTGCATGCAATAAGAAAAACAGAGGGCATGAAAGTTATACTAATTAGAAAGAAAAAAACTTGTCTTTGTTCTCAGATGGTATAATTATAGTTATAATCATCTATGTAGAAAATCCCAAAGAATTCACACACACACAAAAAAATGCTAGAACTTATAAGTGATTATAGCAAGGTCATATGATATAAGGTTAATATACAAAAGTTAATTGCTTCCAAATATAACAATGAATAATTGACATTTGAAATTAAAAGTACCATTTAATAAAGCTTCAAAAATTAAATACCTAGAATTAAATAAATAAAAATTTGTATAGAACCCATATGTATAAAACCACAATACTCTGATGAAAGAAAACAAATAAATTCAGTTATGTGAGAGATATTGTTTGTTCATTGACAGGAACACTAAATATTAATAAGATGTCAACTCTTCTCAAATTGATATATAGATTCTATGCCTTACCATTCAGTATCTCAGCCAGTTGTTTTGTGGATATGGACACACTAATTGTTAAATTTATATGGGAAGTCATAAGACTCAGATTTGTCAATACAATACCAAAGAAGAACAAAGTTGAAAGACTGTCAACACCCTAATTCAAGACAAACTATAAAGCTACTGTAATTGAGTCATGTAGTATTGGTGAAAAATAGATACATACATAAATATAACAGAATACATAATACAAAAATGAAACCACACAAACCCAGTGAAGCAATCTTTGAAAAGGGAGGGAAGGTAATTTAATAGAAAAAATAATAGTCTTTTCAAAAAATAGTGTTGTAACAGCTGGATCTGTATATCCAAAATAATATAATCAGATACAAACCTTATACAACCTTACACCAAAATTAACTCAAAAAAGACCATAGACCTAAATAAACTGTAAATCTCATCGGAGAAAATGTACGGAAAA
This sequence comes from Rhinopithecus bieti, assembly GCF_001698545.2. Taxonomy (NCBI): domain Eukaryota; kingdom Metazoa; phylum Chordata; class Mammalia; order Primates; family Cercopithecidae; genus Rhinopithecus; species Rhinopithecus bieti. Next base: position 1,596,460 of record NW_016806392.1, on the reverse strand, counting down.
ACATTCTATGTGACTTTGAACTGGGTGGGAGTTCTTAGCACAATCCAAAAAGAAAAATATAATAATAATAATGTAGACTTCATTAAAATTAAAAACTTCAGCTCTGTGAAAATATTTAACTGTATACATTTTGTGCTATGAGCACTTAGGGAATACTTGCTGTCATTAGCCCGCCATTACTGGGCTCAGAAAAAACTGAGAATAGTTTCATCACTCTAAAACTACCCTGTCATTCACTCATTCAATACTTCTCTACCTTAGTCTCTGGCAACCACTGATCTTACTGTCTCTGTAATTTTTATTTTTTCAGAATACCATATAATTTGTATATGGTACATAGCCTTTTCATATTTTTTTCACTTAATAATGTGCATTTATGATTCATCTACTAATTTTCATGACTTGATAGCTCATTCCTTTTTATTGATGAATAATATTCCATCATATATTTGTAAGAAAATTGTTTATCCATTCCTCTCTCTCTCTCTCTGTTTCTCTCTTTTTTGGGACAGTGTCTTGTTCTGTCACCCAGGCTGGAGTGCAGTGGTACAATTTTGGCTCACTGCAACCTCCACCTCTAGGGTTCAAGCAATTCTCATGCCTCAGCTTTCCAAGTAGCTGGACTTACAGACACGTGTCAGCATGCTTGGCTAATTTTTGCATTTTTTGTAGAGATGTGGTTTTGTCATGTTGACCAGGCTGGTCTTGAACTCTTAGCCTCAAGTGATCTGCCCATCTCAGCCTCCCAAAGTGCTGGGATTACAGGCATAAGCCACCGCACCAGGCCCATTCATCTCTTGAAGACTATCTTGATTCCTTTGAAGTTTTGGCAATTATAAATAAAGCTACTGTAAAAGGCTTGGGGTGGAAATAGGTTTTCAAATCAATTGGGTAAATATATAGAAGTTCAATTGCTGGATAGCATGGTAAGACTGTTTAATGTTTTTGGAAACTCTCTGCCTTCCAAAGTGACTGTCCCATTCTGCATTTCCACCAGAAAAGAATTAGAGTTCCTATTGCCCTGAATTCTTCACAGCAGTTGGTAGTGGCGGTTGGTTTTTTTTTAGACTGTAGGCATTATAATAGATTATAGACATTTCTCATTATGGTTTTATTTTGCCATTCCTTAATGACAAGTCATTTTAAGTCTCATTTTTACATTCATTCAATTTATAATTTTTCTTCATTATGTAATTGGGCTTTTGATTTTAATTGTTGATATTTAAGACTTCTTGAATATTTTGATACAAATCCTCTCTCAGATGTGTGATTTGAAAATATTTTGTCCTTGTTTTGCCTGCTTTTGATTCTCTTAACAATATTTTCTGGAAAAACGCCTCATACAAGCATAGAAACAAATAAACCAAATCACCCTTTCTTCATTCGTCAGCTTAAATATAACTGTATTGAAAAATGTCCTCTTTCTATAAAACAAAACAATCTGATAAACTCATTCAAAATAAGAAATAAAAAAATGATTTTCAACTTGTTACTCTGCAAAAGTAAATTTGCATTTCAGCAGGGTCTAAAACATATTACAAATATTATTATTAAGAAAAAAATTCTGATATAGAGTTGTTCCACTGAAAGGGAGCCTTCTTAGAAGCGGATCACAAGGTCAGGAGATCAAGACCATCCTGGCTAACACAGTGAAACCTTGTCTCTACTAAAAAATACAAAAAATTAGCCAGATGTGGTGGTGGGCACCTGTAGTCCCAGATACTTGGGAGGCTGAGGCAGGAGAATGGGGTGAACCTGGGAAGCATAGCTTGCAGTGAGCCGAGATCATGCCACCGCACTCCAGCCTAGGCGACACAGCAAGACTCCGTCTCAAAAAAAATAAATAAATAAAGACCTAATCATACTTAACTTATGCATTGAATTAATTTATATCAAACAAATGCATATTTTACTTTCATTCTACCTACAGGTGTCCACACGTCATCATGTAAGAGAAGGGCATGGAAAATGAATAATAAAGAGGTCTTATTCACAATGAAAAAGATATAGTTAGGTAACGTTAAAAGGATGTAGAAATTGATGGCTCTCATGACTCCTGAATATTAGTATTCCTGATAAATAATGCAGGTCAAGATATTGCACAGAAGACAAAAGCATCAAAGAAAGAAAAATCACTTTTCAGTATGGAAATTCATGAAGGTTCACATTGCCCTATTATGAAAATCTAATAGTCAACCAGCAGAAAAATGGAGATGGCCAACCACGAATAGGCAAGCAGTAGGAAGAAGACACAGAGCTCTTAGGGAAAATTCATTGAGAGGTCTACCTGTGGCTATCATGGATTAATTAGTTGTGGGAAAATATTTCTGCTAAGACACAAACATAACGTAATATATATTACATATATATATATATATATATATATATATATATATATATATATACACACACACACACACACACACACACTAGAAGGCAGTGGGGACTTGCTGAAGCTTTTGGAGCCTTGAGAGACCAAGATCTTTGAGAACTGGGGAGAGATGAAGCTATATTTTGTAGCCATTTTCCCTAAGTATATTTTCTAATTCTGAGCATATAAATCCAGGCAAAACACACAGTTAGAGGATCATCTTTCTGAAACAAAGAAACCAACTAAAATTTTGGCTGTCTGGGAGGCTTCACAGACAAATTTAGTGATTTTGGAAGAAAAAGACAGAGAAATCAATCCAATCCTCAGTTGCTACTTGCCAAAATTTAAAACTGGATGGCATAGGATGACAAAAAGCAAAGCAGAAAAATCTAAAGAACACTGGAATTTATAGCAGTCTTGTGGTACTGGGGAAATAAATATCAGAGATCGGGATGTACAGCAGTAGGGTTAAGGACTGGAAGCACCCCATGCTCTCAGTTGGAAAGTTGAGAAAGCCGCACAATAGCAGGAGAAGAGGCATGGGTGAAAAAAAAAAACAAAAGACAAAAAACAAACAAACAAACAAACAAAAAACCTGTTACCAGAATTGCAACACAATCTTAAATTAGTTCTATCTAGCCTAATCCTTCTACCAGGCAGAGGACAAGTAAAGCATCTTTGGGAAAAGATGAGAGCTTCTTCAATTTGTAAACAATGTCTGTCACTGTACAAATTGTACACAAGGGACATGGCATTGTGAAAATTGTGGTTTAGCATGAGCAAAAGTCAGGATCTGGTTTGAGATACTGTAGCTATGTGGAGAATTAACCAAGCAAAGGAAGAGAGTGTTCTGAGGGAGGTAGGAATAATTTTATTGTAAAGTGTTTCAAAATAGTTAAGCAACTGTTAAATGAGTACAAGTTAATAAAGAAGCCACAGAACTATATATAAAGTCTGTCCTCATTATTCATGAATTTTATGTGTAAATTCACCTACTCGCTGAAATTGAGTTGTTACTCCAAAATCAATACTTTCAGTGCATCTGAGGTCATTTGTGAACATGTGCAGAGGAGCGAAAAATTTGGAGCCATTCAATATGCACGTTCTCAGATGAGCCTGAACAAAGTGGACACTGTGTTCTTGTCTCAACTTTCATACTATAAACAAGCATCTGTGCCAGGCACGGTGGCTCACACCTGTAATCTCAACACTTTGGGAGGCCAAGGCAGGTGGATGACTTGAGGTCAGGAATTTGAAACCAGCCTGGCCAACATGGTGAAACCCCATTTCTACCAAAAAAAAAAAAAAAAAAAATACAAAACGTTAGCTGCGCGTGCTGGTGGGCACCTGTAATCCCAACTACTTGGGAGGCTGAGGCACGAGAATTGCTTGAATCTGGGAGGTGAAGGTTGCCGTGAACCAAGATTGCGCCACTGCACTCCAGCCTGAGTGACGGTGGGAGACTTCATCTCAAAAATAAAAAAAAAAATAAGAATAATAAACAAACAAGTGTCCACTTCAAGTCCATTTAGTGCCACATTTTAAAAGTTTTGTGCTTCTTCTTGGTCATTTTGCCATTTAAAGTGTTCCTATGTATAGTGCTGAAGTGTCGTCTAGTGTTCCTAAGAGCAAGAAGGTTGTGATGTGCCTTATGGAGAAAATACCTGTGTTAGAAAACACTTCACTTAAGTATAACTTATAGGACTGTTGGCCGTAAGTCCAGTGTTAATGAATTATCAATATATATTAGATAAGGTGTCTATAAACAGAAAAACAAAAGCAAGAGAATATCTTGACTAGTTGATAAAAATGTGGTGACCAGAGACACAGGAGCTCAATCCAAGTTTTCCCCAGGAGCATGACTGTGTTTTTGGAAGGCTGGGTTCAGTGGCAATGAAGAGGCCCTGGATAAGGTATATAAGGCTGAGTAACACTCTGGAGAATTGAGTAGCCTGTGGTCCAAAGTGCAGTTGGTCCCCACGTAATTCTAATTCAATGGCAACCACACTAAACCTATTTTTATCAAAATGGCTCAGAATCTACATTTGCATGTTGTCCAGGAAAAGACCCTGTGCTTTGAATACATAGCCAGGTATTGTTTAATGACAGGAATATGTCCTAGGAAATATATCATTAAGCAGTTTCATCATTGTGTGAACACCATGGAATATACTTACACAACCATAGATAAGAGAGCCTGCTACACACCTACGCTGTATCATACAGCCTATTGCTCTCAAGGTACAAACTAGTACAGCAATTACAACACAATGTGAAGTATGTGTGTGTCTAAACATACCTAATCATGAAAAAGTACAGTAAAAGTATGTATCATAATTTTATGGGACCATCACCATGTATGTCATCTGGTGACAAAATGTTGTCAAGCAGCACATGACTGTAATTGCTAGCAGGACATTTAAGTTTAAATGGTTACCAGGTGATGAGTTCAAAGAATAAAACATGTAGAAGAAGAGAGAAGACAAAGGGAGTGAACAGAACGTCAGTCTATGGCTCATTCTAACAGTTGGGAGGAGGATCTCTTTAGCTAAGAACACGTGGGCTTTATAGTTTGTTAAGAATAGAGAGCTTGAGGATCATGGCTGCAGAGCATGTTTTGAACCACAAATAAGGAAAGCAATCTCACCAGAATGGTAATGGCAGAAATGAGATTATCATTAGTTAAGGATCAAAATAGTAATGAAAAGGGATATACAGGGAGAGTTTAGAACTGTAGGGGCAGGGCAGGGAGCGGTAGCTCACGCCTGAAATCCCAGCACTTTGGGAGTCCGAGGCGGGCGGATCACGAGGTCAGGAAGTCCAGACCATCCTGGCTAACACGGTGAAACCCCGTCTCTACTAAACATACAAAAAATTAACCGGGCTTGGTGGTGGGCAGCTGTAGTCCCAGATACTTGGGAGGCTGAGGCAGGAGAATGGCATGAACCCAGGAGGCGGAGCTTGCAGTGAGCTGACATCACTTCACTGCACTCCAGCCTGGGCAATAGAGCGAGACTCTGTTTCAAAAAATAAATAAATAAATAAGTAAATAAATGTTGGGGCAGGAGAGATATTTGAAAGGAAAGCATGGGAAAGATCATTTTACCTAGTAGCAGTGTTAAGAAAATATGCTATCTCAACATGAAAAGAAGGGAAAATATTTTTAGACAAAAAACATAAAGTAGAAAGATATGGTATATTATTCCAGAGGTGGAAGAGGATTGAATCAAAAGCAAATTACACTGCTATAGCAATGAGTAAAGATTTGCCATTTCTACAATGAGAAAGGGAAAAGTGTATGGGGGATACAAAATAAATGGATTAAAAAAGAAAGAAAAAGATAAATGTAGCAGAAATAAAGGAAGTGAGATACTAAAACAATCCAGAAATTTCAAGGTGGCTGTCAATAACGTTCAGGACATTTATTTTTGAAAATATATTTGTAACAATCTATTTGGCATTTATTGTGTGTTAGACAGTGTGACTGGCTTGAAGAAAAATGTTGTTAAGTGTATACTAGTCTTGACTCTCAAGTTGCTTAAAGCACATTTGACAGATATGTAAGAGAGGTATGTTCAAGGTGGATTTGGAACAAAAGGGCTGGTGTTAAAGGGAGCTGCCCTTAAACTAGCTTGGGGAAGGAGTCCAGAAGAAGGTGGATTTTAAAATGTGTTCAGAAGAGAGATAAATGAAGAAAAGGGCAAATAAAATTCTAGGCAGAGGGTAGGCAGGGGCAAGGACGCATGAGAAAGCAAGGATAAGTTGAGACATTGAAGAAGTTAAATAAAAAGTAGAATCCATGAGTGTCTAAGAAACATCAGCTGGGAAGATATGCTGAAGCCAGATAATGGCACTGGAGAGTCATATGATAGATTTTGTTTTTATTTTAGAAACATCATACAGATGGTAGATTGCAGAATGTCATCTATCTCCAGAATGACAAAGGAACCAGAGCCTTCACCCAAGAGTGGAGTGTAGAAGTAGGTTGGGGATATGAAGGCTGTGGAAAATATTTTCAACAGCTGCTAAAAGAAGAGTTAAAATGAGTCAGTCAGAGATGAGGAAAATCATTCCCAAGTATCTCTAAAACTCTGGCCAAAGTTGCTTAGCATGAAATTGTGGTGAAACTAGTCATCACATGTATGGCAACAACAGCCTAGGTTGAGCAGCAAAACAATGAAGAAATAAAATGTTGCTGAATAATTGTGAGTGAGATATGTCTCATTGATTTTGTGGGCAAAGGCCAATGAAAGACATTGACTTAGGGCACAATTAAATTGGTAAACCTTGAATTCTATTATGGGTATGGTTGCAAAAATAAAACTTTGAGTGGACTCAGAACACAGGAGAGAAGAGAAGATGAATGGGATAACTGTCTAACAAGTGCAGAATGAAATAAGAGGGAAAGAGATACGTAAGAATATACGTCAGTCAGTTAAGAGAATCATAGAGTTCAAAAAACTAGGAGGTGGATTAATTCCTGGTAATAATAAGGCTTAGGGTGTAAGTCACTGATAGTCAATGAAGTATGCTGGAGTTGAAGGTCAAAAGAAATGAGTCTGGATAATTAAACTCAGAATGGGGGAGATAACTCAACGGTGCAATTATTGATTGGAATACCAGAGTCATGTCACCTATCACAAGACCATGTGGACAAATCCTTTTTTATTTTCTTTTTAAAATGAGAGGCTACTTGAAAAAGTGTTTAATGGATGAAAATTCGACTCAGTAAGAAAATAATATGGCAGAACTTGGGGATAATTTTTGACTTTTGAGTTTTAGTAAGTTGGAGACATTGCAGATTTAGTATGAAGTTTATTCTTTAAATTTTCTGCATAGAAATTATTAAAAGTGTGAATGAAAGTAAAAGAAAGCCCTCCCCTCATTTTTCCCATTTGTGTGTTTTGTATTATATTAAATATCATTGGCACTATTTATAAGCTCTAAGCTTAAGGAACATCACCCATAGATTGTTGTCTGTCCAAAACTGAAATCTCATTTTCTGGTGTGGACTATGGTGTACCAAATGCTGAATCAATGCTTGTGGAATAAACTAATTAGTTTTAGAATTAAACTCAAGTAATATGGAATTAAATCTCTATTTTTTCTTTTCCTACCTTGTGATCATTGACAAATTGCTTATATTCAGTTTTGATTATTTACATATAATATTGATTGTATAAAAACAAAACATAAGGCTATATTCGGAAGACAGTAAAATAAAATATTAAAATGTCTCATAATTATAATTTTTTTATTTTGTTTCCCATTTTACATCTTATTTTCCTATATAAAATATTCTCAAGTTTAGTTACCTCAATTACATAAGCAAATGCATGTTTTCTTTCCTTCCTTCTTCCCTTCCTTAAAAATGTATTGAATGTCCCACCACATTATTGAAGACGCCATGTTAGATTCAGATAATATAAATAGAGACAGAATGTCCTATAAGGAACCAATTCATTAATTATGATAAAATTAAGTTGATTACTAAGAATGTCATTATTTTAAAATTTTGGCTTGAATGAATGAATAATTTTTAGGTGTTATTTATTGAGTCATTCTGCTCTTGTATTTTCTTTTTTTGTTTATTTAAACTATATTATGAATTTTTATTTTTTTGATTTTTTTATTTTTTATTATACTTTAAATTCTAGGGTACACGTGCACAATGTGCAGGTTTGTTACATATGTATACATGTGCCGTGTTGGTGTGCTGCACCCATCAACTCATCAGCACCCATCAACTCATCATTTACATCAGTTATAACTCCCAATGCCATCCTTCCCCCCTCCACCCTCCCCATAATAGGCCCTGGTGTATGATGTTCCCCTTCCCATGTCCAAGTGATCTCATTGTTCAATTCCCATCTATGAGTGAGAACATGCGGTGTTTGGTTTTCTGTTCTTGTGAAAGTTTGCTCAGAATGATGGTTTCCAGCTGCACCCATGTCCCTACAAAGGACACGAACTTATCCTTTCCTGTGGCTGCATAGTATTCCATGGTGTATATGTGCCACATTTTCTTAATCCAGTCTGTCCCA
>NW_016806392.1:1583693-1586669 GCF_001698545.2 Rhinopithecus bieti | reverse complement strand
GAGGAAAAGAAATGAACATAATTATAATTATTAAATAAGTTTACCTGAATTTAACACTTCTTTTGTCAAGATGTATAGTGTTCAGTATGCTGTTTAGAGATAACTAATATCTGATATTTTAATGTGATAGCTTTTCTTCCACACACAGTAATTGGTGATGCAAATCCTTTTCCGGTTTTAATCTTAATCAATCTCTTTTTTGTTAATTGCCTTAAAAAAGAAATATAATTTTCAAGTAGTCAGAGTACAAACTGTAAGCATGTATCTCTTAAAATTTTTACATATATTTCTAGAACTATCACTGAGATTATAATATAGAACATTTTTATCTCCCCAGAATAGTTTGCCCTGTGCTTGTCCAGCCAATGGCACCTCAGCCAGAATAGTATAACCTTGTATTTACTTTTAATGCCTTTGAGATCCATCCCTGTTGTTAAATGTATCAGTAGTTTGTTCTTTCAAAATTATTCTTTAGCATTGCATCGTAAAAATAATAGACCTTTAGGTATTCTATTGTTGATGGATATTTCAGTAGTTTCCCACAGTGTTTGTTGTAAAGAATGTGCTTTCACCAGTCATTTTGTAAACATATTTGCAAAGTAAGTAGAAAATATTTTAAACACAATGGTAATGAAATTAAGACAACCTAAAAATTGAGTGTTCCATCTAAACTATGCTGAGAGTTAATGTATAGCCTTAAATGCAAATATAAAAAAATCAAAGCCTGAAAGTAAGTAATCTAAATACTCAAAGAAACAGAAATCAACAAGCAAGCCATTAAATCTATAAGAAGTAGTACTAATAGGGTTGCCAAATGAAATACAGGCTACTCTGGTCCAATTGAATTTCAGATAAACATATATATTAGTGTAAACAAGTGTCAAATATTGGAAGAAAATATACTGACACTAAAAAAAAAAAAAAAAAATGGCATATCTGAATTCATATTTACCTGAGCATCCTGTTCTCTTTTTTTCCCCTGTCTTACATTCCTAAGTGGAAAACTGGTCACCATGGTAAGAGTAATAATAATGAAATGAGAAACAAGTCTATAGTATAGGCATCAATAAAGATAAAAATTTGTTCTTTGAAAACACTAATAAAATTTATAACACCTTGACAATATCAGAGACAGCCCACACAAAAGTACACAATATAAGACATAAGAAAACAGAACATCACTATAGATATTAATGACATAGAAATTAGAAGGGAATACTATGGTCTACTTTATGCCCATAAATTCAAAATCTTAGACAAAATACATAATTGCTGGAAAATTATAATAAAACACAAAATATAGATGAAAAATTTGTATTTCCTTTTTTTAACATAAAACACTAAAATTCAAACCATAATTAAATAAGTTACTCAAAATGTAAAGCACAGATTAATCTTATGAAACATTTAAGACAGAAATAACACAAATCTTAGGCAAACCCTTTCATAAACTAGGAAAAAAAAAGACACTCTAATTTATTTTCTGAGGAAAAAGAGACCTTGATACCAAAATCAGACATGAATACAAGAAAGAAAATTTCCATTTCTGACTCTTTTATGGACTTGGATGAAAACACAAAAAAAATGGCAGAAAGAATTAATATATCAATGAAAGGAATATGAAAAGAATACTGCCTTATAATCAAGTTCATTTTACTTTAGGGATTCTAGTTTAGCTGTAGGATATTAGTGTAACAAAACAAAGGGAAACAGGTGATACAACTTTTTTTTTTTTTTGGACAAGGTCTCACTCTGTTGCCCAGGCTGGAGTACAATGGCGTCATCTCGGCTCACTGTAACCTCCACCTCCTGGGTTCAAGCGATTCTCCTGCCTCAGCCTCCTGAGTAGCTGGGACTACAGAAGCCTGCCACCACACCCGGCTAATTTTTGTACTTTTAGTAGAGACGGGGTTTCACCATGTTGGCCAGGCTGGTCTCGAACTCCTGACCTCACACTTACGGTCAGGAGGTCTGCTTTCCTTGGCCTCCCAAAGTGCTGGGATTACAGACGTGAGCCATTGTGCCCCACCATAAGTGATACAATTATCTCAATAAGTGTTAATAAAACTGTCGCAAAACTAGGATGGTAGAAAGAAATATTTAACATTCAAAAAAATAAGAGTAAACACGTTATTTTAAAATTTTCAATGTATTTCTGTTGTAAACAAAATAATGTTCCCTGCAATTATTGGAAGGTCCTGAAAAATATAATAAAGCACAAAATAGGAGCACAACAGGACTGAAAATGAAACAATGGTATCCTATTACATAGAAGGTGTATTTACCTATTGACAAAAGAATCCGTACATAAATTTTAGACAAGTGACTTCATCCAATGTGCTTCCTGATGGGATTGGATAAAAACTACATAATATCACTTCATTTTAGTTTTCCAAATATATTTCTGCTGCATCTAATCACAGACAAATCCAGAACATAGGGCATTCTACAGATAAACATGTCTGCATACTTTTCCAATGTCAGGGAAAAGAAAAAAGAAAAAAAACGAGCTGGAGTAACCCATTTTAGACTTTTAAAAAAGCATAAAAAAACATGGAAACCCAATGAAATGAATGAACCAATGTTGAGTGTTGACTAAAAAAAGACAGTCCTAAAACATTTTTGGAACACATGAAGGTATATTAGGTGATGTAATTAATGCTAACATACTTAGGTGTAAAAGTCATCACATGGCTAAAAGGAGGAGATACTTGTTCTTAACAGCTTTTTGAGAATTCTTTCTAAGCAACTTTGGCAAAAATAATTCTATCTTTCCTCCTATCTATCTACTCAGAGAGCAAATATAGTAAAATTTACCTATTGGTAATTTAGGAGAATTGAAATTTTTTCGAACTTTTCTAAGAACAATGTTTTAAGAACTCTAAGAATTTGTATGTGATCAACAAAAATAATAACAAAATATAACTCTATATTGGGAAGATAGTAAAATGTTAAAATAATTAAATGTTAAATATT
>NW_016806392.1:1507191-1582933 GCF_001698545.2 Rhinopithecus bieti | reverse complement strand
TTTTTTTGGAGACAGAGTCTCTCTCTGTAGCCCAGGCTGGAGTGCAGTTGCGTGAACTCGGCTCACTGCAAGCTCTGCCTCCCGGGTTCACGCCTTTCTCCTGCCTCAGCCTCCAGAGTAGCTGGGACTACAGGCGCCCACCACCACGCCTGGCTAATTTTTGTCTTTTTTTGTATTTTTTTTTTCTTTTTTTGTGATGGAGTCTCACTCTGTTGCCCAGGTTGGAGTGCAGTGGCCGGATCTCAGCTCACTGCAAGCTCCACCTCCCGGGTTTACGCCATTCTCCCGAGTAGCTGGGACTACAGGCGCCTGCCACTTCGCCTGGCTAGTTTTTTGTATTTTTTAGCGGAGATGGGGTTTCACTGTGTTAGCCAGGAGAGTCTTGATCTCCTGACCTCGTGATCCACCCGCCTTCGCCTTCCAAAGTGCTGGGATTACAGGCCTGAGCCACTGCGCCCAGCTGGGTGTCTGGCTTAAAGAGGGAAAGTTCCTGCCCCAGCTCTCAATAAGGTCTGTATATGCAAATGAATAACTCAAATTCATTCAGGCCTGATTGGTTTGGTATTTTCCAACCCCAAACCAGAAGTCTGTTGGAAGCCTTTCAGGAGGCTCGTGGGAGGAGTTTTCTGCCATGTTATTTCAGCTCCAGACACAGGGTTACAGGAACCATTTTACCTCAGAGGTACAAATAGGATATTCCTCTGGAGCTGCTCTCCTGGGAATAATGGAAAAAATTAACTCATTGGCCACAGTGAGTGACCCTGTGATCACTCACTACAGCCAGTGTGTTCATTTATCTTCACACTAAACATATTCTCATCATGCAATTCAGCAATCACACTCCTTGGTATCTACCCAAAAGAGCTGCAAACATTTATCTACACATAAACCTACACAAGATGTTTACAGCAGCTTTACTCATAATTGCCAAATGCTGGAAGCAATCAAGACGTCCTTCAGTAGACAAATGGATAAATAAACTGCGGTACATTCAAATGATAAAATGTTCCTCGGATTTTAAAATAAGTAAGCTATCAAGCCATGAAAAGAAATGGGGGAAACTCAGATCCATGCTATTAAGTTAAATAAGCCAATCTGAAAAGGATACATACTTTAAAATTCCAACTATATGACATTCTGGGAAAGGGAAACTATGGAGACAGTAAAACAATCAGTGCTTGCCAGGAGTCAAGGAAAGGGAGAGATGAGTAAGTGGAGCACAGAAGAGTTTCAGGGCAGTGAAGCTGCTCTGTACAATACTTTAATAGTGGATATATGTCATTATAAGTTTGTCCAAATGTACAGAATGACTACAAGAGTAAAACCTACATAAACCATGAACTCTGCATGATAATGATGTGTCGGTGTTGATTCATATCAGTTGCGACGAATGTACCACTCAGGCGGAGGATGTTGACAATGGGGAAAGTGTGCATATGTGGGGTCAGGAGGTATATGGGCAATTTCTGTAACTTGTCTCAATTTTGTTGTAAACCTAAAACTGCTCCTTAAAAGTAAAGTTTATTAAGACTCAATATTGTAAAGATGTTTGTTCTCCCAAAATTGATTTGTACATACATTGTCATTCTATGAAAAGTCCAGTATTCTCTTTATATGTGTGGACACTGGAAACCGATTCTAAAATCTATCTGGAAATCTAAAGGACTAAGAATAGTTAAGACATGCATGATGAATAAAGACAGAAGATTTAATCACTTGATAGTAAAACTTATTTTAAGCTATGATAATTTACTGTGCTGTTGATTCAAAAATAAACCAATAAAATCAAAGAAAGTCCAGAAATAAAGTCCTCCATGTAAGTACTCTATTTAGGACAAACGTGAAAGTGTGGACCAGTGGTAACCAATGTTCTTTTCAATAAATTATGGTGGATTTTGGCACAACAGAATTACACTGAGTGGCTGTGGGAGCTCAAAGAGAAAGGCCCACGCTGCTGAAGATGCCCCCAGCTCCCGCGGGCCCTCCTTGGACTTGGTCTCTTAAGTTGAGGGAGGCTGAGGAGACACCGAGCATACTGCAGGCCAAATGTGACCAGCACCACAGCATCCTGGTGGAGATGGAGGGGATGCTCAGAGACCTGCAGAAGAGCCTGGAGGAGAAGGAGCAGATGTCCAGGGCCAAAGTAGGCGCCACAGAGGAGGTACTCGAGAAGTCACCTATCAGTGAAACATCTCGAAGATATTGTAGAAAAGCTAAAAGGAGAACTTGAAAGTTCAGACCAGGTGAGGCAGCACACATCGCATTTGGAGACAGAGCTGGAGAAGCACATGGCAGCCCCCAGCTCTGTGCCAGAACTATGCCATGGAAGTGGTGGGGTTGAGGCAACTTCTACTAGAATCTCAATCTCAGCGGGATGCAGCCAAGAGCGCAGCCCAGAAACAGAAGGATGTGCTCGTCCTGCTCAGGCAGCAGTTTAGTGAAATTAAGAGCCACGTGGGGGATGGTGACCTAGCAGGGGCCCCAGCTTCCTCTCCAGACTTACCCCCAAACCTCCTAGCCGAGCACGACCCCGTTCAGCTAAAGACGCAGCTGGAGCAGACAGAAGTCAACCTGGAGGACAAGCAGACACAGCGGCAGAAGCTCACGGTTGAATTTGAGGCTGCTCAGGCCTCAGTGTGTTGGTTACAAGAAGAGTTGGAAAAGCTCCGCACAGCCTGCCACCTGGAATCTTCGGAAATGGAGGAGGCCGTGCAGCTGAAGGAGAGATTTTAAAAAGAGAAGTAGTTAACGACTGACCTGGACCGTACCGCCAACAAGCTGCAGGAGCTTCTGAAGATGACCCAGCTGGCAAGGGATGAGCAGCTGGCAAGAGAGAAGGACACAGTAAAGAAGCTATAGGAACAGCTGGAAAAGACAGAGGACAGCAGCAGCTCAAAGGAGGGCACCTCTGTCTGAGTCTCCTCTGTGGAAAAAGAAGTTACTGTCGGACTTACCAAAATGCCGTACACATTTCTTACATATCAATCAACCAACCTACAGTGTTATCCAGGCCTAACTTTCTGTAGCTCCGAAAGAAGGAATTAGAGACTTGAGAGTGTCTTGAAGTCAGAGAAGTAGACCTTCCTGATCCCCCATTTGTAAATGAACCTGTGTCACATTTGATAAACACGATCTTGGGCACAGCCCCAGGCCACCGCTGAGTGACGCAAAAGCCCTCGTTGACTCTGACAGTCCCTGCAGGGTGTGTGAGAGGCCAGGAGCTCTGGGGTGTGTCTGTTAATGCAATCATTTTGTCTAATTTATTGAAAAGAACATTGGTTACCACTGGTCCACACTTTCAAGTTTGTCCTAAATAGAGTACTTACATGGAGGCGTTTATTTCTGGACTTTCTTTGATTTTATTGGTTTATTTTGAATCAACAGCACAGTAAATTATCATAGCTTAAAATAAGTTTTACTATCAAGTGATTAAATCTTCTGTCTTTATTCTTCATGCATGTCTTAAGTATTCTTAGTCCTTTAGATTTCCAGATAGATTTTAGAATCGGTCAGTGTTACAGCTGTTAAAGGCAGTACATCTGGAGTTGTTCATTCTTCCCGGTGGGTTTGTGGTCTTGCTGCCTTCCGGAGTGAAGCTGCAGACCTTCATTGTGAGTGTTACAGCCCTTAAAGGCAGCGTGGACCCAAAGAGTGAGCAGCAGCAAGATTTATTGCACAGAGCAAAAGAACAACGGTTCCACAGTGTGGAAGGGGACCCAAGAGAGGTTGCCACTGCTAGCTAGGACAGCCTGCTTTATTCCCTTATCTGACCCCACCCACATCCGGCTGACTGGTCTATTTTACAGAGAGCTGATTGGTCCATTTTACAGAGAGCTGATTGGTCCATTTTGAGAGAGTGCTGATTGGTGTATTTACAATCCTTGAGCTAGACAGAGTCACAGAGTGCTAGCTAGCTAGATACAGAGTTAACTAGATACAGAGTACCAATTGCTGTATTTACAAATCTTGAGCTAGACACAGAGTACTGATTGGTGTATTTACAAACCCTGAGCTGGACACAGAGTGCTGCTGATTGGTGCATTTATAATACTTGAGCTAGATACAGAGTGCTAGACGGAAAAGTTCTCCAAGTCTCCACTAGGTTAGCTAGATACAGAGTGCTGATTGGTGCACATACAATCCTCTGGCTAGATATAAAAGCTCTCCAAGTCCTCATCTGGTTCAGGATGTTGGCTTCACCTAGTGGATCCTGCCCCGGGCCTACAGGCGGAGCTGCCCGCCCGCCCAGAGGCGAGCCTGCACTCCTCAGCCCTTGGGCTGTAGATGAGACTGGGCGCCAAGGAACAGGGGGTGGCGCCCATCCAGGAGGCTCAGGATGCGTGGGAGCCCACCACAGCAGGGGAACTCAGACATGGCGGGCTGCTGTCCCGAGCCCTGCCTGCGGGGAGGAAGCTAAACCCGGCTAGAATTTGAGTGCAGTGCCAGCCGGCCAGCACTGCTGGGGGACCTGGCGCAACCTCTGCAGCTGCTGGCCCGGGTGCTAAGCCCCTCACTGCCCTGGGCAGGTGGTGCCAGAAAGCCGCCCTGTGTGTGGCCCGCCAAGCCCGTGCCCGCGCACTGGAACTGGCACTGGCCCGCGAGAGCCATCCGGAGGCCCGGTTCCGCCCTCGCCTCTCCCTCCACACCTCCCCGCAAGCAGAGGGAGGTATCTCCAGCCTCAGCCAGCCCACAGAGGGGCTCCCACAGTACTGTGGCAGGCTGAAGGGCTCCTCAAGCACCACCAGAGTGGACGTGGAGGCCAAGGAGGCACTGAGAGTGAGGACTGGTAGTACATTGTCACCTCTCAATACAGAGAAAAAAAATGACAATAGATCCCTTACATAATATTGAACACAAAAATCAATTAAACCTGAATTAGTGGCCAGGTGCAGTGGCTCACGCCTGTAATACCAGCACTTTGGGAGGCGGAGAGGGCGGATCACGAGGTCAGGAGATTGAGACCATCCTGGCTGACACGGTGAAACCCGTCTCTACTAAAAATACAAAAAAAAAAAAAAAAAAAAAAAAAAAAAAAAAAAAAAAAATTAGGGGAGTGTGGTGGCAGGCGCCTGTAGTCCCAGCTACAGGAGGAGCTACAGGGGAGGCTGAGGCAGGAGAATGGCGTGAACGGGGTGGGGGGTGCGGAGCTTGCAGTGAGCAGAGATCAGGCCACTGCACTCCAGCCTGGGCGGCAGAGGGAGCCTCCTGTCTCAAAAAAAAAAAAAAAAAAAAAAAAAAAAAAAACCTGAATTAGTAATCCAAATGTGAAAGGTAAAACAGTAAGAAAGATAATATTGGAGCATACCATCATTAATTGTATTAAGGAGTTATTAAACAGAGTTAAGCATAACAAAATAACTCACCAACTATAAAGAAAAGGAGTAGTAAATAAGATTACATTAAAATTAGAAACTTCTGTTAATCAAAATTCATTTTCTAGAGCGTGAAAAGGAAAATTATGGACTTAAAATAATGGTGAACATGAAACTAACAAAAAATTACATTCAGAGTTTAGAAATGAGCAAGAAATGTGAACAGAAACTTTGCAAAAACAACATACAAATGGTCAATGCCCAGTATCTTCATGCTTACTAAAACTCTTAAAAATACAAATTAAAACCATAACTTAATGTCACTTTATATGCATCAGAATGTCAAAATGATTGACAGTACCAAATAGGCCAATAATAGGAAGCAACTGAAAGCCCATATATTGCTGGTGATTGTATAAATTGATATAAAATCACTGAGAAAAATCATTTGGCATTATTAATCAAAGTTGACTATAACACAGCAATTTCACTTATTTGTCTAAATTTTTTTTTAAAAAAACACCACATATGTGTATTTCAGGAGATACATACAGAAGTACTCATAGGTCCTTTAGTTCTAATAGTCCCAACTGAAAATAATCTAAAAGCCATCACCAATAAAATATTTAAATAAGCCATGGCATATTCATTCAACAAAATTGTATACAGACAGTATTTAAAAGGAACAGATTATTGCTATATGAAATGCCACAAATGAAAGGTACAAAAATAATATTAGGCAAAATAAAGTGGACAGAAATGAGTACATGGTGTATGATTTTATTTATGTAGAAATATAAAAGAACAATTATTAATGTGTTAGGACTCAGAATGATGCTCACATTGTGGAGGGCCAGGGTAATGATCATCACTGTAAATCTGCAGAAGAGCTGGTATGTTTTATTTCTCTACTAAGATCATAATCACATGTTGTTTTCACTTTGTAATCATTCATCTGTTTTCAATTTGTACATTATCCTTTATGAACATTTTAGTAGGGGATGAGAGGTCATTTCAAAAAATGCTCTGATACTGCCTGTAATGTCATGCTATGTGTTAAAAACTCAGAACATACACCCAACAGCTCTATGAGCTTTCCCAAACAGTTAGTGTTTATTTACTACAAGCACACAGTGGTACAAATTTCTAATAAAATATGTCTAGATCACTATTAGAAAATGTATATTTTTTTAATGAAATCTGCATGCCTTGATTATTTGATATCTGGGAGTTTCAACAATGAGCCAGTGTTGAAATGGAGGAAGCTGCCTGAAAAATTGATGAAATGATGTTAAGATACATGATTTAAAGGGACACCTTAATCATGTTATCGAAACGCAAGAGGTTCTGTCTAGGTCCTGCTGCCTGCCACACAGAAAGCTAATCACTGAGAAGTCGACTATTGCCAAGGAAGAAGGCTTTAATTCGGTGCTGCAGCCAAGGAGATGGGAGTTCAAGTATCAAATTCATCTCCTTGACCAACTAAAGCTAGAGGTTTGTATATCAGGCAAGAAATGTAACAATATATAAGGAAACAGAAACTCTGGAGGGGCAAGCAAGCAACCATGGTGAGTGAGGGCTCTGGCATCTGGTGTGGTGATCTGGTTTCAGTTCTTTGATACTTTTTAGGAGAGGCCTGAAGGTCATTTCTTAAGGAAGGAACTCAGATAAAACAAATGTAAGTTTCGACCTTTAACAGCAGAATGGTCTCTGCAAGATGTACAGGTTTGTTACATAGGTAAACATGTGCCATGGTGGTCATGGCAGTGGTGGCCTAGCTGGAGTAGCCACTGTCATGATGCCGGCTGCAGTGGAGGATGTGTGGCATGGGCTATGTGCTCCATGGAGCCAGAGGGAGCAGAGAACAGGTGGCAGCTGATCCCGTTTCTGAATTGGTGAGTTGGGAGCCCCAGCCTCCCAGATGCAGCAGCAGCTGTCTAGCTGTGGCTGCGACCGGGAATCTCTGCACTCGGAGACCCGAGAAATCCTCCTGTCCCACAGGCTCAGAAGTGCCCACTCCTGCTGCCTGACCTCTCTCTGCTCCTGGTGCCTACTCTGATTTTGGAGCAAACTTGAGTCCTAGCACAGGTACTGTCATGATCTGGCCAGGCGTGCACACTCTCGGGGCAGTGCTGACATGACAGACCCCTGCTTCCTCTGTCCCCCTCTAGACTTTGGGCACTGACAAGCGTAGGAGGGAGGCTGAGGTGGGGCTGAGGTCAGCTTGGGGTGAGCCTGAAGGCACCTCTCAGCACAAAGAGCCTGGGTGCCATAGATAGCAGCTTGATGGCAGCAGAAGGCAAACAGGGTCATGGGTGAAAAGAGGCAGGTAACCAGTGAAGCCCAAACCTTTAAGGCAGGAATGGCCTGTAGGCAGCCTGGAGGTTGGGCTGTCAGTTCTGCAGACTGAAGTGAGAACTTATGGTGTTTTTTTCTGGGCCCACCTGTGGCCACCCATGGACCAATCAGCATGCACTTGATCCCCTCTGAAGCCCATAAAAATCTGGACTGAGCCAGAATCCTATAGACAACAGGATAACCTGCTTGCAGATAGGAGCTACCCACTCTGGATCTCCTCTCTGCTGGGGGTTGTAGAGATGACAGACCAACCTGCCTGCAAATAGGACTTACCTACCCTGGGTCTCCTCTTTGCTGAGGGCTGCAGAAACTTTGAGACCACCTGCCCGCAGAAGGAAGCAAACCGCTGCAGGTCTCCTCATAACTATTCTGCTGCTCAGTGAAGCTCTTCTCTGCCATGTTCACCCTTCAGTTGTCTATGTACCTCATTCTTCCTGGATGTGGGACAAGAACTCGGGACCAACCATAGGGCAGGACCAAAAGAGCTGTAACAGAACAGGGTTGAAACATGCCCCCAACACTTGCCACATTGTGGGCAACAAGGAGAGAAGAGTTGCAGCCCTTTTGAGAGCCCAGACCTAGAGGCTCCCTGAGCCACGGCTGTTGCATTCTCTTTGGGGTTTTACAGTTCCTGATGTCTCCAAGTCTCTGGGAGCCACTGCATTCTCCTCGTCCAGATGTGGGTGCCCACAGCAGATGCTACATGCAGTACATCTGGTCCACCTGCAGCTTTACATGGAGCTAGCATGTGTGCTAGCATCTGGAACTGCATGCCCCACTGCAGCAGCCCATGTGCCTGGCTGTGTGCAGTGGCGGCACCCCATGCTCAGTTACTCTCACACCCCTCACTACTCTGCACATGGCTCATCCTTGGCAGGGGTGAGATCTGGCCCAGTAGTTCAAGCCAAGCACAGCCTGTCAGGCCAAGTAGGTGGAATGGACCCAGGAGGCGTGAGCAATACTCAGGCAGAAGGCGCCACTGCCACAGTGGTTTCCAGCTGGTGAAGTGAGGACCTGTGACAGTAGTTTGCTGTACCAATCAACCCATCACCCAGGTATTAAGCTAAGCATGTATTTGCTATTTTTCTTGATGGTCTTCTTTCCCCTGCCCCCTGACAGGACTCAGTGTGTGTTGTTCACCTCCCTGTGTTTTTGTGTTCTCACTGTTCAGCTACTACTTATAAGTAAGAACATGTGGTGTTTGTTTTTTCACTCCTGCATTACTTTGGTGAAGATAATGGCTTCCAGCTCCATCCATCTCACTGCAAAGCACATGATCTCATTCCTTGTTTTGGCTGCATAGTATTCCAGGGAATATATGTACCACAATTTCTTTATCCAGTCCACCATTGATGGGCACCTAGGTTCATTCCATGTCTTTGCTATTGTGTATAGTGCTGCAATGAACATATATGTGCTTGTATCTTTATAATAGAAATATTTATATTCCTTTGGGTTTATATCCAGTAATGGGATTGCTGGGTCAAATGGTATTTCTAGTTCTAGATCTTTGAAGAATTGCTACACTGTCTTTCATAATAGTTGAAATAATTTACATTCCAACCAACAATGTAAAAGCATTCATCTATTATTTCTTGACTTTTTAATAATCTCCATTCTGACTAGTGAGAGACGGAATGTTGCTGTGGTTTTGATTTGCATTTCTCTAATGATCAGTGATGTTGAGCTTTTCTTCATGTTTCTTGGACACATCTTGAGAAGTGTCTGTTCATGTCCTTTGCCCACTTTTTAATGGGGTTATTTGTTTTTTTCTTATAAATTTTTTATGTTCCTTGTAGATTTTTTGACATTAAACATTTGTCAGATGGATAAATTGCAAATATTTTCTCCCATTCTG
This sequence comes from Rhinopithecus bieti, assembly GCF_001698545.2. Classification (NCBI taxonomy): domain Eukaryota; kingdom Metazoa; phylum Chordata; class Mammalia; order Primates; family Cercopithecidae; genus Rhinopithecus; species Rhinopithecus bieti. The sequence continues at coordinate 1,573,405 of NW_016806392.1, read as the reverse complement.
TAGGTTGTCTGTTCACTCTGATGATAATTTCTTTTCTGTGGAGAAGCTCTTTAGTTTAATCAGATTCCACTTATTAATTTTTGCTTTTGTTGCAATTGCTTTTGACATTTTCATTATGAAGTCTTCACCTGTGCCTATGTCCTGAATGGTATTACCCAGATATTTTATAGGGTTTTTATAGTTTTGGGTTTTACATTTAAGTCTTTATTCCATCTTGAGTTAATTTTTATATAAGGTGTAAGAAAGTGGTCCAGTTTCAATTTTCTGCATACAGCTAGCTGATTTTCCCAGCACCATCTATTCATAGGAAATCCTTTCCTCATTGCTTATTTTTGTCAGGTTTGTCAAAGATCAGATGGTTGTAGACGCATGGTCTTATTGCTGAGTTATCTATTCTGTTCCATTGGTCTGTGTGTCTGTTTTTGTACCAGGCTATTTTGGTTATTGTAGCCTTGTATTATAGTTTGAAGTCAGGTAGTGTAATACCTCTTACATTTGCTGAGGAGTGTTATGCTTCCAATTATGTGATCAATTTTAGAGTAAATGCCGTGTGGCAATGAGAATAATGTATATTCTGTTGTTGGGTGGAAAGTTCTGCAGTTATCTATCAGGTCCACTTGATCCAGAGCTGAGTTCAAGTCCTGAATATATTTGTTAATTTTCTATCTCAATGATCTGTCTAATTCTTTGACAGTGAGTTGTTAAAATCTCCCACTATTATTGTGTGTGTGAGTCTATGTCTCTTTACAGGTCTCTAAGAATTTGTTTATGAATCTGGGTGTTCCTGTATTTGGTATAAATATATTTAGGATAGTTAGCTCTTCCTGTTGAATTGAACCCTTCATGATTATATAATGCCCTTCTTTGTCTTTTTTGATCTCTGTTGGTTTGCAGTCTGTTTTGTCAGAAACTAGGATTGCAACCACTGCTTTTTTTTCTATTTTCCATTTGCTTGGTAAAGTTTCCTCTATCTCTTTATTTTTAGCCTGTCTGTGTTTGCACGTGAGATGGCTCTCTTGAATACAGCATACTGATGGGTCTTGAGTCTTTATCCAGTTTGCCATTCCGTGTATTTTAATTGGGGCATTTAGCTCATTAGCATTTAAAGTTAACATTGTTATGTGTGAATTTGATCCTGTCATCATGATGCTAGCTGGTTATTTTGCAGATTTGTTGATGTAGTTGGTTAATAGTGTTGTTGGTCTGTGTACTTCAGTGTGTCTTTGTAGTGTCTGGTAATGGTTTTTCCTTCCCTTATTTAGTGATTCCTTTGGGAGTTCTTGCAAGGAGGCCTGGTGATGACAAATTCTCTCTGCATTTGCTTGTCTGAAAAGGATTTTATTTCTGCTTTGCATATGAAGCTTAGTTTGGCTGGATATGAAATTCTGAATTGGAAATTCTTTTCTTTAAGAATGTTGAATATTGGCCCCCAATCTCTCTGGGCTGCTAGGATTTCTGCTGAGAGGTTCATTGTTTATCTAATTAACTTCCCTTTGTAGCTGACCTGGCATTTCTCTGTAGCTGCTCTTAGCCTTATTTCCTTCATTTTTACCTTGGAGAATCTGATGATTAGGTGTCATGGGGTTGATCTTCCTTCTCATGGAATGTCTTATTGAGATTCTCTGTGTGTTCTGAATTTGAATGTTGACCTGTCTTGCTAGGTTGGAGAAGTCGTCCTGGCTTATATCTTGAAGTGTGTTTTCCAACTTGGTTCCACTCTCACCGTCTCTTTTAGGTACTCCAGTCAGTTACAGTTTTGATCTTTCTGTGCGATCCCATAGTTCTCAGAGGTTTTGTTTGTTTCTTTTGTTTCTTTTTAAATCTAATCTTGTCTGCCTGCCTTATTTCAGCATGATACTCTTGGAGGTCTAACATTCTTTTCCCTGCTTGGTCTATTTAGCTATTGATACTTGTGGTTGCATTGTGAAGTTCTTGTGTTTTTTGGCTCCATCAGGTTATTTATGTTTTGCTCTACACTGGTTATTCTGGTTACCAGTTCCTGTATTGATTTATCATGGTTCTTAGCTTTTTTGCATTGGGTTAGAACATGTTGCTTTAGCTCAGAGACGTTTGTTATTACCTACCTTTGGAAGTCTACTGTTGTCAGTTCATCCATCTCAGTCTCAGTTCAGTTTTCTGCCCTTGCTGGAGAGGTGCTGCAATCATTTGGAGGACAAGAGGCACTCTGGGTTTTTGAGTTTTCAGCATTTTTGTGTTGATTCTTTCTCATCTTTGTGGATTTGTCTACCTTTGACCTTTGAGTCTGCTGACTTTTGGATGAGGTTTTATCTCAGGTCTTTTTTGTTGATGAGGTTATTGTTGCTGCTTTCTGTTTGTTTGTTTTTCTTTTAACAGTCAGAGCCCTCTTCTGTAGGGCTTCTCTGGTTTGCTGTGGATCCACTCCAGAGCCTGTTCACTTGGGTCTCTCCTACACCTGGAGGTATCACCAGTGGAGGCTGCAGAACAGCAAAGATGGTTACCTGCTCCTTCCTCCTGGAGCTCCATCCCAGAGGGGCACTGACATGATGCCAGCTGGAACTCTCCTGTATGATGTGTCTGGCAACCCCTGTTTGGAGGTCTTACATAGTCAGGAGGCAAGGGATCAGGGACCCACTTAAAGAAGGAGGCTGGCTGCCCCTTGGCAGGGCAGGTGTGCTACAATGTGGGGAATCCCTGTCATCTAGACTGCCCAGACTCTTCATAGCCAGCAGGAAGGAAAGACTAAGTCCACTGATCCACAGAAACCACAGCTACCCTTCCCTCCCGGGGCTCCGTTCCAGCCCTTGTTTGTAAACTCCTGGCTGGAGTTGATGAAATTACCTCAGGGAGGCCCCACCCAGTGAGGTGGGATGGATCTGGTCTTACCTGATGAAACAGTCTGGTCATGATCTGCCACAGTCACTGTGTTGTTCTGTGGGGAATTCCTCTTGGGCCCTATAATTTTAAAAATGAATAAAACATGGACCCTGAGCATGCTAGCCAGTGAGAAGGGAAAAAATAGTATAAGGCACAGTAGGAGAAAAAGAGTATTGTAGCATCTGCCCAGGTTCTCAGGCTGTGGCTATGAGAACAGAACTCATAGGGAGCCCTGGGCAATTGAGTAATAGAGAAAAAAAAATTAAAACAAATAAAATAATTTTTAAAATTTCGGGAAAGAGACACATGAGTTTTTTCCTAAAATTTCCATAGCATGTTTTTCAGAATATATCTTTATAAATTCTAACCTTATTACTTTTCTTGGACCTAACCAAGCAGTGGTAACTTAATCCTGCTGAATGTGTGTCTGTGTGTATGTGGCGGTAGGAAGCAGGGGACACTGAGGAATTGAAAATTTCCTCTCTATAGAAGGTAACCAGATGCAATCTACTTTAAACTGAAACAGTTCCTGTTTAGTAAGCAAAAATGTCTCCACGTAAGGCAAATAACCCAAACCAGTTGGGAGATAGAACCAGTTCATATTTGTTCTATCCGTTTCGAGAAATATTCCATTAGGTGGCTGAAAATTTGGGATAAGATTTATTTCTCAGAGAAAATAGACAATAAGGACATTAGGAGTCAGGGCTTGAGAAAAGCAAATATATGCTCAAGCATAACAAGCTATGAGGTTATATGCTTTCAGTATGATTTGTATCTTGTTCAGAAATGGTATAGGAACTGTAGTTGCTTTTTGTTTTGCTTCATTTTTTGTGTTTTTTGTTTTTTGTTTTTTGTTTTTTTGCTTAATACACTCTGTGTACCTTTACAGGTTGCCTTGTTTTGTATTTTAATCATAAAAGACCTTTTGTACTATGCATCCCTGATCATTAAATATGTTTACTGATTTATTATTTTCTCAGGATTTCCTTAATCTCTCACTGACTCAGTTCATTAATGAAGACGTGAAATTAGATTTGAATATGTGCTTTTCCTGGCAGCAGCTCCGTGTAGAGCAATGTGTGATGACTTGGTAATAACATTTAATTTTTTGCCCCATTACAGTTTGTGTGTCTAAATCAATTTAAATTAATGTCATAATATTAATATTTCATGAAATAATGTATTAAATGCCTAAATACTACATCTCCTGCTGTTGAATCATGCATTAATTTGGGCAATTCCACTTTCAAATATCAATTTGCAAATGTGTGGTATTTCCTTAAGAATGGACCGTGAATAAGTTCTTACTTCTTTGATCTTTACTGGTTTTGAATATAATGTAAATTCCACGCATTCCAGTCAGTAGGTGGACTTTTATTAAAGGTCTCAGAAGCAGATCGCTAAAACCAATGTCCTTCTCAGATCTTTCTTAGACAGGCTTCTGTGCCAATCAGAACACAGCCTATTGCCTGGCATGGATTTTATTATAAATGGCCCTCTCCTTGTCCCATCCAGCAAGGTTCAAAATCCATTAGATTGATAACATTGTCTGTTTATCATTGCTATGTTGTTGGTTTTTTAAAGGAATCATATCATAACTTTCTTATAGCTTAAGAAAGTTCATTTTATTAAGGTAAAACTTTCATTCAGTGGCATTTGCAGTTTAACAAGTGCTTTCTCTTCAATGTTTTTGTTTGGCCCTACAGTGAACATCAAAGCCATGTGCAAACTGGAAAATTTACTGCAGATAGCATTTAAGATTGATGTTATCTCCACTTAATTATAAAATCTGAATTTAAAAATGTGACTCTTACAACATGAAATAATGACAGGGGATACCACTTGACTCTGAAATCTCTGACCATGTCTCAGAATTCTTTCATGCTTGGAACATTGAATCAAATTCCAAACATCTTGGTCTCATTGCTGACATCAACAGAATCCTGAAGCAAAACTTAATTTTCCTTGATACTTTCAGCTTCCTTTCTTTCCTTTCTTTCTTTTTTCTTTCTTCTTTTCTTTCTCTTTCTCTCTTTCTCTCTTTCTCTTTCTTTCTTTCTCTCTCTTTCTTTCTCTCTCTCTCTCTTTCTTTCTTTCTTTCTTTCTTTCTTTCTTTCTTTCTTTCTTTCTTTTCTTTTCTTTTCTCTTTTTCTTTCTCTCTCTCTCTCTCTCTCTCTCTCTCTTTCTTTCTTTCTTTCATCTCCTTCTATCACCAAGCTGCAGTGCAGTGCCATGATCTTGGCTCACTGCAGTCTCCGCCTCCCAGGTTCAAGTGATTCTCCTGCCTCAGCCTCCCAAGTAGCTGGGACTACAGGCGTGCACCCCCATGCCTGGCTAACTTTTTTGTATTTTTAGGAGAGACAGGGTTTCACTGTATTGGCCAGGATGGTCTTGATCTCCTGACCTCATTATCCACCCACCTCAGCCTCCCAAAGTGCTGGGATTACAGGCATGAGCCAGCACACCCGGTCAGCTTTCACTATTTTGTATGTCCCCTATTTAAGTGAAAAAAAAAAAAAAAAAAAAAAATTATAACTTATCCAACTGACCCAAGCCAAGAATGTAAACATTCTCTTTGACTGTTTCATCTCTTATCTCTTCCTCCATCCTATGCAATCTACTATAAGGTTAAGCTTATCTTTTCTTCTTCTTTCCAATTTTTATTTTAGGTTCAAGAGGTACATGTGAAAGTTAATGACATGGGTAAATTGTGTGTCGTAGGGGTTATCTTACCTCTTAAGTCTAGTCACTTAGCACCATCCCCACCATTACCTGCAGTTTATTTGGTTGTATCAGTGAGAGTTCTCCAGAGAAACAGTACCAATAGTATGTGTAAATGTATAGAAATACATTTACAAAATTGTTTCATGTGATTATGGCGGGTGGCAAGTGCAGAATCTTCAGGATGGGCCAGCCAGTTAGAGACTGAGGAAGAGCTCATGTTGGAGCTCAAAGCAAAAGACAATCTGATGGCAGCATTTCCATTACTGGAGTATGTCAATCTTTTGTTCTATTCAGGCCTTCACCTGATTGGTTAAGGCCCACCCATATTGTAGAGGGCAGTTTTCTTTACTCAAAGTCTACCAACTTAAATGTTAATCTCATCCAAAAACACCTTCAGAGAAACATCCAGAAGAATCTTTGACCACAGAGCTGGGCACTGTGTCCCAGCCAAATCAACACATAAAATTAATCACCACGTTGGTCATGATCTCATTGGAATAGTTTCATTTGAATAACTCAGATAACCTCACTAAGTGTTCTCTCCCCTCTCTTTAAAGTTTTGATGATAATTCAGAACCACCTTAATTGTCATTTCCTTGAAGAAATCTCTGAACTACTTAGAGGCGATATTATTGCATGTGTTTCCATAGCAATTTGATTGTTCCCTTTAAAGTCATCAATTTTTCTCCCATGTAATTTCTAATTTTCCTTGTCTTGCTCGCTCATGATAATTAATACCCAGGAAGGCAGTGTGTTCTCTAATGCATCATTGTAGGCATCACCAATTACTAAGTTTGGAACACAATTTGCATTTGTTCACAAAATTCATTTCTGATTGAAAGAATGAATGATATTCTAAATAATTGCTGGGTCAGAGTTGAAGCATAACACTTAGGACTCTAAAATTAGTGATGTTTACAAAGATACCATATTGCCTCTATTTAATTCTATAGAACAAATGAATTAAGGATATCTAGAGCAGAGGTTTGAAAACAAGATATATTTTGTGAGCCGGAATACATATTCAAACCCATATGACCATATGAAAAAGTATACCTCTGATCAGAAGCAACTTGCATTATTAAGCTACAAAGAGTGATATGGGCATTTTTAACTATTTTCTATTGGTTGGTTTTCTGATATTACTTTTAAGTTCCTCACGTGTTGTGTCAGAAAATGTGATCTTAGCCAATCTTAGCTTTATTTTTTCTCCAGTCATTTCTGATTTAAACTCAGTCATTTTATCTAGCATGCCCCTCCACCCTCCCAAGCCACCATATATATTCTTAGGTCTTGGGTAAAATCATACTATTGGGAGAGAAATTAGGTTTCCAGTTCCAGGCAATTGTCAACTCTCATCCAATGAGATTCACCTAATTCCAAGTGACAGCTGGTCCTCAACAAGTCTGCTCACTGTCACTCACTCAGCTCTCCTTAATGTCATCACCGTTTCTGGAGCATGGTTGTTGGTCATTTTTTTTTCTGTATCATTCTCATCCCAACTAGTTTTTATTGGTCCACAGGTCTCCTGTCACAAATACAATGTATGTAACTTGATATACAAAGTAAAAACCTTTTTTTTTTTTTTGAGATGTAGTCTCACTCTGCTACCCAGGCTGGAGTGCAATGGCATAATCTCTGCTCACTACAAGCTCTGCCTCATGGGTTCACGCCATTCTTCTGCCTCAGCCTCCTGAGTAGCTAGGACTACAGGTACCTGCCACTACGCTCGGCTAACTTTTTGTATTTTTAGTAGAGACTGGGTCTCACCGTGTTAGCCAGGATGGTCTCCATCTCCTGACCTCGTGATCCACCCACTTTGGCCTCCCAAAGTGCTAGGCTTACAAAGTGAAAATCTTAAAAATCAGTGACAAAAGGCACATTGAGTACAAAAAAATCAATCCATTCAATAGGATCAGCAATCTGCTGCCTGTTTTTGTGAACAAGATTTTATTGGCTGTTTTTTTTGTGTGCTACAAAGACAGATTTGGGTAGTTGTGGAAGAAACCATTAGGTCTGCAAAACCTAAAATATTTACTGTTTATGTCTTTATGAGAGGTGAAGCTAGCTGGGCTTCCCCGGGGACTTGGAGAGCTTTTCTGTCTAGCTAAAGGATCATAAATGCCCCAATCAGCGTCCTGTGTCTAGCTAAAGGTTTGTAAACCCACCAATCAGCACTCTGTCAAAACGGACCAACCAGCACTCTGTAAAACGGACCAATCAGCACTCTGTAAAATGGACCAATCAGCTCTCTGTAAAAGGGACCAATCAGCAGGATGTGGGTGGGGCCAAATAAGGCAATAAAAGCAGGCCACCTGTGGCAGCAGCAGTTTTAACAGGGGGCGTCACTCCGAAGTAATGAGAAGTGTGTTTGTGTTGTTTGTTTGTTTTGTTTTTTCGTCAAGTGGTTCATCAGTTGTCGCGAATGTACTGCCTCTTGCAAGATGTTAATAAACGGAGAAATTACGTATAGAGAGAGTGCATATGGGAACTCTGCCCAACATTACATTTAACTTAAATACATTTAAAACAAGAAAAAATTTTGTGAGAGAGCATTTGAATGACACTACTGGCAATCCGAATTTGAGGGGTAATACATTTTTTATGCAAATAAACAGTATTTACCAAAAACTCACCACATGAAAAGTATAGATTAAGTTCTCAACAAAAAAGGAAACAAAATTACAGAACATGTTTCTGCCAACAATACAATAAAATTAGAACTCAGTAAAAATGAGACAGCTAAAATAAAAGAAAATAACCCATTTTGAAAGTTGAAAGTCATTTTTTTTGTTTGGTTTAAACAGGATCTTACTCTGTCACCTCAGTTGGAGTGCAGTGGCATGATTATAACTCACTGCAGCCTCGAAATCCCAGGCTCAGTGAGTCCTCCTGCCTCAGCCTCCTAAGTTGCTGGGACTACAGGCACACGCTCCTGTACCTGGCTAATTTTGGATTTTAGTTTTATAAAGACATGAGTCTCACTTTGTTCCGCAGGCTGTGCCAGTCATTCTTAAGAGAACAAGAAACGTGATTGACCCTGAGAAACAAAACATGTATTATAGTATATTTTTAACATACTGATACAGACATGTATAAAAAAGTATAGATTAAAATGTTCATATCATTAGAGTATAAGAAGACAGGTTCACAATTCAACTTAGAAAGGTAGAAAAGCAATTAAGCAAATATAAAGTTAGAGAAAACAAAAATGCCACAATATGTAAATATAAAAGATCAAAATCAAATGCAAAGCTTTAGATAACACTTTTAAAATAATATTTTCAACATTATAAATAGACAAACCATAAATTATTATATAGAGAATGAAAATATGTCACAATTATAGATAAACTTTAAGATCATGCTAAATGCTGTAATCCACTTACTTTTATTAAATTTGAAATTATTAAAAAACAGTAGTCTAGAAAGGTATACACTATTAGAATTTATTCATGAGGAATAAAATGTGACTGAGCCTCTATGTATTTTCAAATATGATGCGAATTTTGATATATGCAATGTTTCAGAAAATGGAAAAGAAGGAAAGTTCTCTGGCTTATTTTATTGTGCTAGGGTAACTTTGACATCAAATCTTGAGGTTTCTGAGTCAATTTTGAGGTTGACCTAAGGATAGTATAAAGGAGAAAACACTCAAGGATAATACAAGAAAGAAAAAACAAAAAGTTGATATTTACTTATAATTTACATGCAAATATTTTTGTTAAAGTATTAATAGTCCGATGAATTAATTAAAACAATCCAAGGATCAATCTTGTTCCTCAGAAGCATGTAAAGATGATTCAGCAGGGGCGTATCTGCATTAAGTATGGCCTAGTGTTGGAGGAGCACATAACTCTGCTCAGAGACCAAGATTTCATTCAAAGTGCTCAATAATTTTTGAGATAATTATTTTTTGAACAAAATGAATCGATTTTTTAAAGTTTGATTTCAAGATGTAATTTATCAACAAATTACTGTTTAGAATACATACTTCTTGTTTAGAATGTATACTTCTTGGTAGATTTTCATAAAATGTATTTGTTGTAAGACACATTTTAATGCACTCAAAACATATTGGAGGAGTTTGGTTGAAACTCAATATACTATTTTTTTAATTAATGTACTTTCCAGTAATAATTTGAAGTCAAATAGATTTTACAAGTATTGTAATTCTAAGTTATAGCTATATTTTATCATTTTTATTTTGAATCAGGAGTCAGACACTTTCACTACATATCTTCCAAAATGTATAAAAATGCCTCTCTTTTTTACATAAATATATAAACATGCTTCTTTCTCCTTTGAAATAATAAAACAAAAGTTAACCTGCAAACATGATTCAAATAATTTATCTGCTAATCAAACTAGTATGGTGATCAAACTAGTACTCTGATGAGCTTGAAGAAAAAGAAAAGTGATTACATGAAGTTACGTGTTAAATGGAATTATTTTTCCAAATGAATTTGTTCTGGTCAGCAAAGGTTGATGTTTCCTAGCAAATAACACTGGCCTGAAATTGCCGAATGAATTATTTTCAGTAAAGAATACAAAATTAAGTATGTAGCCATTCAAGATGACTTGTAAACTGAATCAGCATAGCCAATACCTCCATATTCAATCACCTATTTAGTTACATTTAGACATAACCATAAACTCATAAAGTTTTGCATGTATTTATTCTGTTGTCTTTGTCATCATTAACCTGATAATGACAAAACACTACCTGGCACAGATTCTTGAACCTTCACTTTTTTACATGATCTAATCTGTTAATTTCCATCATCTTTTCAGTAGAGAGTGACTTTATTGATGTAATACTTAGATGTGGTCCAGGAAGACACCATGCTGCGTTCTGAATGGTAGGATTGTTTTCAAATCAAATTGAGTCATTCATGAGGATGCTTATTAAAAGCCGGAACAAGAAACATGCTTGCTTTGTAAGGGTTAATCTTTCTTGATTTTCATTATTTTTAATACATTTTAGAATAACTTCTGAAATGTTCTAATAAAAGAAGATCTGGTTGCCAAAGAGAACACGCCATCATGCCAGTTACCTGTGGCGTTCATCCTTCTTAAAAGCTACAAAACTATGTTTCCTACTGTGTCATCCAGTACACCAAAGAGCTTTCCCTGGAAATCACTCTTTCATTATGTCTTTGTAATTACTGTTTCCTGTGTGATAAATCTTATGCAAGCTGTGAGACTTTGAATTATGGATCTGGGAGAGTTACAAGAACATAACTAGATGCAGCTCAGTCAGCTGTGCATGTCGATCCTTGCTTTCCGGGCAGAGCCTGTGCAGCTATCCACTCTGTCATCTGTATTCATTTTCAGTGAGTTGATCAAAATCCTAACTTACAGAACCTTAGGGTGAATTTCTCATTTAACAAGTGTTGAGCATCCATGGCAGGAAAGTTATTGTATACAGCAGCACTCAAGAGACATAATCTTTGCCCTTAAAACTTTCATTTTTGGGAGGAAATAGTGCAGCATAAAAATGTCACCTCTATTTTCATTTTATGGCCTTAAAGTTTTGATTATAGAATTATATCTGAACAGGACTGGAGCAACCACACATTTTGTCTCATATGTATAACAAAACATTGGAGATGTTGTAGGAGCTCAATCCAGAAAGGATGCAATAACATGAAATTATTCTCTAAAACACTCACCAGAAGTGTAAGTCTAAAAGAAAATTTTCTTACAGAAACAGAGTTTATGAATGAAGCGTGAAAGCTGAATGATTCCACACTACAGGAAATACTCTGTCAATAAGCATTTAACTGCCAACACATACACCACCTACTGTGTTCAGTGCTGGCTTTATGGTCTGGTAATAGGAGCTTCACTTTGAGTTATATTACATTTTTGAGATTTAATCACCTTATATAGTAGAAAAGCAGACAGATGTTATTTTCTTGATCAAAGGTGTGGTCTTTTTCAAAAGGAGCATAATTCTCTGAGAGAGCCGAGTTGTAGGAAGGGGAACATGGGGAAGAATGGAAGGAAGCAATTGCACACTGGGCATATGGACTCAACCAGTGCTGGCTAAATGGCATGTTAGAGTCTGCAGAAGGCTGTGCGCACATGCCAGCCCAGCTAGCCCAGTGCTTCTCTACCAGGCTGACAATCACATCCACTGGAGAGCTCTAAAAGTTATTTAAATCAGAATAGCAGGGCACGGGGCACGTCATTCTAACGTGCAATTTTGTTTCTAGACATGTGCATCCCAAACTTTAAAATGCATGTGAACCACCTGGGAATCTTAGTAAAATGCAGCAGGTGATTTAATTAGTCTCGGTGCCTGAGGTCCTGCATTTTTGACATACACCCAGGTTATGACCGAAATTGCTGTTACTTTGTCACCTTTTGAGCTGCTAGAAATGCAGAATTTGGGGCCACATGTCAGACCTACTGAATCAATATTGGCATCTTACCACCTCCAGTTGATTTGAATGAGCATGAAATACTGTGAAATGGTCCTCAAAAATCTTCACTTTTTTTTCCAAATAAGGAAAATGATATTAAATATAACTTAGATGGTAAATGATATTCTGTTCCTTTAAGATCTAAATTAAATTTGTTCAGTTCCCACAAATTTCAGATCATAACCAGAAGATAGACAGTCCTATAGCAGTGATTCTCATTGTTTGGTCCCCAGGTAGGCATCATGGCATTACCTGGTAAGATGTTAGAAATGAAGGTTGTTGGGAAACAACCCAGACCTAGTAGGCATGGGTCTCAATAGTTTGTTTAGAAATTCCTCCAGGTGACTGTGGTGCCACATAAGCAAGTTTGAGAATTACTGGCCTATAAAATTATTGTAATACTGTAAACAATTACAATATAGAAACTAAAATATTTTTAAAGGACACACAAACTGAACTCCATATTGACTATAATACTCTTAAAATGAAGTGTGAGAAATTTAAGGAAATAGTATATCGATAGCAGTATTGGAAAATGACATGGTATCATAAGTGGATCAGATATTTAATGGAATTCCCAGATGAGAGAAAAAGAATAGGATGAATTGTTACAAATGTGCATTCATGCATGTGCACATAGGAGCACACACAGGAGTCAATATCACAGTAAAATCTAGAAAAATCTCAGAGTGAACAAATAAAAACTTGTGGGATGTTCTATGACAAACTTTAGACCAATAAACATATTTATTCCTAGCTGCAGAACCAGTTGGAATATTCCTACCAGATCCCTTAAAATAAAGAGAGGAGTTGGGATAGATGCATAGGTTCATCTCCTAGATAGATAGGAATTCAGATAGATTTCTGAAGTTTCTCATCTAAACAGTAAACGACCTATGAGGACAGAGTGGAGATATATATATATATATATACACACACACACACACGCACACACACACATACATACACACAACACACACACATCAGCACACTCATAAACATAATTTTATTACATTTTTAAGGAACTCACAAGTCATAGTCATAATGTACCCCTGCTTTGGTTCTCAGGCAGGCATACTTTTTTTTTTCCATTTTGATAAATATGGTAGATAAAGGAGCTCAGAAATAACTGAATGTCTGTACTTCTTATCTAACACTGACTTCATAACCTCCAAGGCAAGCCCTCCCAAATAAGTAATTATATCTACCTATTTTTCTATCTATCTATCTATCTATCTATCTATCTATCTATCTATCTATCTCATGACCAAAAATTTTAAATTGGATTTTATTACAATAAAAAAAAAACATTTTTGCTTTAAAGAAAATGACCAGACAATCCACAGAACAGGAGAAAGTATTTGCAATTCCGCGTATCTCATAAAAAACTTGTAAGCAGAATATTTAATGAACATTTAAATCTCAAAATAAAAGACAAATAACTCCATTAAAATGAATAAAGAGTCTGACTAGACATTTCTCCAAGGAAGGGATGCCAATGGCCAGTAAATACATGAAAAGATGTTCCATATCATTAGCCATTAGCAAAATGCAAATCAAAACCGCAATGAGATACCACTTCACACAAACTAGAATTGCTAGAATCAAACAGTCAGATAATACTCAGCATTAGTGAGAATGTGGAGAAACTGGAAGTCTCATGCATGCTGGTGGGAATGTAAAATAGCATCCCCAGTATGGAAAACAGTCTGGCAGTTTCTTCAATGATTAAATACAGTTATCAAATGACCCAGAAGTTTTACTACTCTGTGTAATTCAAACATAAATAAAAACATTTATCTACAAAAATTTCATACATGAATATTTAGAATATCATTGTTCATAAGAGCCCAAATGTCCATCAGCTGATGAAAGGATAAACAAAACATGGTATAATCATGAACTGAAGCATATTTTGCATATCAAAAGGAATGAAGTACATACTGTAACACAGATAACCTTAAAAATAGCATACTAAATGAAAGAAACCAGTCACAAAATAATGCATATTATATAATTCCATTTATATAAAAGTGCATGATATGGAAATCTAGAGACAGGGAGTAGATTAGTGGTTCCTGGGGCTGAGAATGGGGTGGAGAGGTAGGGGGTCATAACTATAGAGTCCAGGGTTTCTTTTTGAAATGATGAAATATTACAATTTACTGGGTTGATGGCTGCCCATATCTATGAATATATTAAAAGCGATTGAATTGTGCACTTTAAGTGTGTAAATTACATGGTATAAGATTTATCTCAATAAAGTTGTTTTTAAAGAGTTTACTGACAAATAGTCTTGAATAAAAAAATAGATCAGAAGGAAAGAAAACCATGATCAAAATTTAGCACCAAGTTATTGAAAAGAATGAAGCTATCAGCTCTACAAACATGAGAAAATGTTAAGATCTCAGAGCTCAGGCAAAACAGAGCAACAGAGGACAGAAAGAGCTAATGTATAGGTAGCAGTGCTCGGGGAAAGAAAATCAGCTTAAAAAATTGAAAAACATGAAATCAGATTTCTCTGGGTAATAAAATAGGATAAATGGCATATCTTTTCAATAAGAATTTTAGAGTGACTTAGCACTTTAAGCTATCTGAATGGATAATTTGGTTGATAGGTAAATAGTAATTAAATAATTAAAGTGCTAAAATAAGTTTTAAAATTGAGCATTTCTAGAAAATACTTTGTCCAGTATTGTTCAAAAGTACCAAGATCATGGGATGTATGAAAAAGACAGAGCAAGTCTCACAGACTACAAAAGACTAAAGAGGATTAGTTCTCAGAAAAGTAAAGCGAGTTAAAAGAGAAACCAGTGAAATTCAAATACAGTCCGGAGTTTACTTAATAGATGGAACCAATGTTAATTTGTTAGTTTTGATAAACATAACATAGGTATTACATAATTTAGTAACTTTAGGAGAAGGGTATGAAGCAGGGTTTCTCAGTCTCCATAGTGCTCACATTTTTGGGTAGGTCACTCTGTGTTGTGGGAGTGTGTTTTCAGCACTGTAGGCTGTTTAGCAGGGCAACCTCCCTTGCAGACATTCTCTAATGTCCTCAGATGGGTAGGTGGGGGTGAGAGGGTACAGGTACAGCAAAGTCATCTCTAATTGAAAACTACTGTTCTACCTTAATCTCTAATATTATCTAACCAAAAGAAATCAGTTGTCTCTTAGTGTGTGAGAAGGAAAAGAAACAGACATGTTCAATGTTTATGAAAATAACTTTTTACTCACCTTTGCCTTTGAAGGTATAATTAGACTTGACTACCAACCTATGGCTGCCTGCACTTCACCAGCAGGAAGAATGTGGTTTTTTGAAGGGTCTTTAACCAAAAACAAACCAAAATGGCACCCACTGGGTTGTACTTCAAATAGGACATGGAAAACTGCGTAGATACTAAGAAAACATACATTAAAAAAAATATATATAGACCCCTCACTGCATTAACTGTCCACTCCAATGATAATACCATCTAAAGAGGCTTTTTAGCTATAAAAATTATTGTCATCTTTATCAAGAAATGAGTTAAGAAAAAAGTTATAGCATAGGAAATTTGTTTTTAAATTTTATACTGGAGGATTCTTAAGAAATCTGGGGAAATGAAAATGAATGACTGACTGAGCGGAAAGTCCTGGGCCTTTCATCCTGCTGCTCCCCTTGACTGACAGTGCCTTTGATAATCAGCCCCTTTCTGAACCACAGAGCTTTCGTGAAGACTTCTTATTAAACGTTTTTTCAGTGTCCTCACCATTCACTTCTTTGTCTCTCAAATCCCGAAAGAAAACCTGTTGTGGATTATTGGCTTTGGTATTTTGTTAGTCTCTACTTTTTGCCCCTGTGATTGGACCCACTCAGGTGTTGCCTTCTGCAATGCTGTTGAGAGGCTCTCCAGAGCAGTTTGTCTTACACCTCCTTGAACAGATCTTCAAATGAGATGGCTGTAATCAATTGCCCAATAGCCTTCAGATAATGTTTTTGTAGGCAGATCTTTGCACCTGTTAGCTACAATAGTGAATCATTCTACTCCATATACACATATTAGGAGAAAATGGAAAAAAGAAAAACTGCATTAATGTCTGAAGGGAAGAAATCTATATACGAATGTATAAAAGCTTAAAATTACAGGAGTCTACATAAAACCATCGTCAGCTCTCAAACATAAGTTGTGGTGTACAACCACCATTTCCTTAAAAGGTAAATTGCAAGATGTAACATTAATAACCATTCTAGAAGAATAAAACATGTATCTTGTTTACTAAAACAAAACTAGCTGTTTTTCTTAAAAGTATTTCCGTGAGTTATGTTTGTTTTTATGATAATGAAAGAGAAGGTCCTTCTGTCAATAGTCTATCTGCAGCTTTCTGCAGGTATTATTATACATTCTCTTTCTAAATGTCAAGTATAAAATAGAGCAACATTACTGGTGAGGACACAACACCCTACAGAGGCACAGGAGAACAGTTTGGTGGTTCCCCTTAAACTTGGACTAACCACAGACCCAGAAATTCTACTCCCAGCTACATACTACATAGAGGTGAAAATATCTGTCTGCACAAAATCTTGCCCCACCAATGTCTATGACAAAATTCTTCATGATATCCCAAACATGCAGACAACCCAAATGTCCACCAGCTGATGAAAGGCCAAACCAATGTGTTATATCCATGCAATGGAATAGGATTTTGGACGTGAAAAGGAAGGACATACAGGTCCCAGCAAGGATGAACCTAGAAATCATCATGCTAAGTGATGCCATAGGAGAGCCCACAGGAGGGAAGTCTACAGAGACAGAAAGTGGATTCCTGGTTGTCGCGGCTGGGGAGACCGGTGGATAGGAAGGTGACAGCTACAGGGTACAGAGCTTCTTCCTGAGGTGATGAAATTTTTTTCTCATTTACTGTGCTGATGGGTGCACATGTGTGGCTGTACCGTAAAACCCACTGAATTCTACACTTGAAGTTGCTGAATTATTTGGTACATGAACGACATCACAAGAAGGGGAGGAAGGGAAGCGGAGGAGGGGAGGGAGAGTGAGGCCAAGAGGAGCTGAGAGGAGAGGGAGTGGGAGGGGGAGCAGAGATAAAGGGGAGAGGGAGGGAGGAGGAGAGAACAGCAGACCTTGGTAGCTCCTAGAACCCTCTCTCCAGAGAGAAACTTGCTGGCGGCACCTGGAAGGAGGCTTATGCCTCCAGTGTCTTCCTGCAGTCTGGGCGTCTGGGCACGTGGCCTGCACGTGGGGCCATTGTGGAGTGTCCCGTGCCCACGCCCCGCGTGCCTCCCAAGCACCCAGAGGCCAACGGTCCCCCAGCCTTGGGCGCCGCAGCTCCGGCCAAGTCCGCAGACTTCAGGAACTTCTGGAAGGCAGGCGAACCCCTGCTGCAAGGCCCCGACACCCTGGCGGCTCCCATGGGCAGGTCACCCAGCACGGCCCAGACTGCGCTGTCTCCGCGGGGTCACCAGAGCCCGTGGCCCCCGAGGTCCCCGACTCAGAGCCATATTCAGTATGTCCAGTGGGGGCGCCCGGCGCCCAGCACCCACCTCACCGCGGTGCGGCTCAGCCAGGACCCCCACAAGTCCCAGCGGGTGGGCTCCGAGGCCTGGAGGCGCCCTGCCCTGCCTGGGGAGACCGCCCTGGGGCGAAACCTCTCCTGCGCCTCGGAGAGTTACATGAAAAGGGGGCTGTGTCCTGCCCGGAACCCAGGATGGACCTGGAGCCCAATGACCATCAGGATCGGCCCTCCCGAGCGTCAGGAGAGCCCCTGGGGATCCCCAGGACAGCGAGGCCGCCCCGCAAGCCGCCCCGCTGCCCAGGAGCTCCCGGACTTCTGCACCCGGGAGACTCTGCTGAGGACGCTCAGCCAGTGTCGCAAGGAAAGCGCCAGGTTCGAAGGGCCATTGTGGTTCGAGGTCTCAGACAGCAAGGGCGGCAGGTGGAACCTGGAGCCCCGGCCCTCTGCCTTCAAGCCCCTGAGCAAAAATGGAGTGGTTGCTTCCTTCGTGCCCAGGCCAGGGCCTCTGAAGCCGAGCGTCGGCCCCTGGAGCCTCAGTGTTTGTGATGATACTTGGCCTTTCCTGCTGGAAATATCCCGCCCCGTCCGCTATCTGGGAATTCTGGGAGGCGACAACGCCTTCCTACCTCAGCTGCAGTAGGGTCTCCTTCGCCCTCGAGGACACCCAGTCTGCTGGCTCCTTTGGCTCCTAAGAATCTGGGCCCTGCTACCCGCCTCCGGAGACTTAATGCCCATGTATCTACTTTCACTTGCTCATCCTTGCTCTACCTCGAAAGTGGGGCCCTGACACCACGTTTTCAAACATGCAACCCCCACACCCCTCATCTGCACATCCCCAGATCTTCCCTCTGTGCTCCCTCCCACCCTAACAGCTGTTGATTTCGGAACAACCTTCGCCCTGCTGGCCCTCTCCTCTCCCTGCCCTTCTTCCTGCCCTTCCTCTGAAAAGAGGCATTTCGGGAAGGCTTGCTTTTTCTCCATGTCTCCCAGTTTGTATAGCTAAATTGTCCAGTTTGTGTAGTTAAATATTTGATCTTATTAAAAACATTTGTCTGCAGAAACTCTCTCTGTATATAATAATAACAATCAAAAAAGCTTTTTATGCCAAAACAAAGGGGAAATTGTGTTCCAGGCAGGGGCAAGGGCAAAGATTCTGTATGGGGAATAATTCCTATTTATTTGAAGTCCAAATATAAGTCCAGTAGAGCTGGTGATCAGTGAGAGAGAAGATATGAGGTTAGAGAAATAGACTGTGATGAAGTACTTACTATAAGGCGTGGGGACCAGAGTACAGGGTTTATTCTAAAGCCACGAGTGTTAAGCAGTGGATAGTCTATGATCTGGTTAATATTTTTAAAAACACGATTCTGGCTACAGCAACGGAAATGGAAACCACAGGAGATCAATACAGTATTTCAAGCAATCCATGGGGATGGTTTGGTCTAAGAGGCAAATGGTGCATCTGGAAGGATACAGACAAGTTTGAGGTTGACCTAGAAGATAGTGTGGAACCTGCTGGTGCCCTAGATGTTAGCACTGGGAAAGAGGAAGGATCCCAACAGTTTTAGCATATTGGCTTAAGAAACTGGATGATGATAGTGTCATTTATCGGGATGGGTACTACCAATAGGAGAACATATTTGAAGAAATCAAGAGTTTTGTTCAGGGTGTGTTTTCCACAACAACAAAAGCAATTGCTATGCTGTGGTCCTGTTAACTGTGCTATTGAAAATAATAATCCTGGAACTCATTGGAGGGTTTGAACCTGGCAAAATAAATTTGGGAGTCATGAACATATAAATTCCTCATGACATAGAAATGGTCCTTAAAGCCACAGGCTACATGAGATCGCTTATGCAGAAAATACAGAGAAGGGCAAGGGTGAAGCCTAGGGTACTCCGACATTTAGAACATGAAAGAAAGGAGAATGGAAAAAGAAGAACCCTCAAAACCAAGAACCATGAAAGAGAAGGAAATCCAGGAGCAGCAGGGACACTGAGGATTCCAGAGCATGGAATTTACCCACCACGGTGGCTGCCTTTGAGAAGAGATGTTCCTTCCCTGATTTCAGAAGAGAAGTTGTTTAGATTGTTGGAAGTGGGAAGCCTCAATTGCATGGGAGATGGAAGGAAGGCAGGGTGTGTTAGTCCATTTGCATTGCCATGAAGGAATACCTGAGACTGGGTAATTTAGAAAGAAAAGAGTTTAATTTTTGTTCTGCAAGTTATACAGGAAGTGTGGTGCCAGCACTGGCTTCTGGTGAGGCCTTCGGAAGCTTCTGAAGCAGTCATGGCGGAAGGCCAATGGTGAGCAGGCACCTCACATGGAGACAGCTATCAAGCAAGGAGAGAACAGGGAAGTCCCAGAGTCTTTATAAACCACCAGCTGGCATGTGTCACCAAGGAGATGGCCCCAAGTCATTAATTAGGATCCAACACCTCCCACCAGACCCATCTCCAATATCAGTGGTTACATTTCAACATGAGATTTGGAGGGGACACACATCCAAACTCTATCAGTGGGCCTGGAGGCAGGGACTGTAGAAGCCACTAGGAGATATTAGGTTGTCAAGTGAAGCAAGCAATAAAACTGCTAGAGGAATTTTACTTTGTTTTTAGATTTTCTTTTAAGAAAGGATAGGGGGCAAATGTGAATAAGAATGGTATCTACACTGTTGTCCAAGCCATGGAGGTCTTGGAATTCAAGATAAAGTGTGGCTTTGCTTTCAGGTGAGGGACAGTGCACATGCAAGATGAATTAAGGGTAGGGAGATGAAGAGAGCATTTGTAGAAGTTATGGTTTGTGGGATTTTCTGATGACTCCTCATGAGTTTCAGAGGGGACCGTGTGAAGTTTGAGAAGACAGGATGTAAGGTTGAGTCAGAAATGGAATGGACTGGGAAGGACTCATTAGTCTAGAAAGAGATTGCTCACCTGGTAATTCAAAGCACTATCTCAGAGTATTGTGGTTGATCAATTACATTATGGAACAGAGTATTTATCTGGAATGTAGGGACACATTTTAGCAAGAAGGCAAGGACTCTTTACTGTGCACCAGCATTGCAGTAGCTGAGGAACAGTGATTCCCCTGTGAACAGTAGCGAAGGAAGCCTCCTTCCTTCTAGCCAGCACAAGGGCCTGGCAAGGAGATGTGAACAGACATATCTCTAGGAGAGAACAGAGATTCTGAAACAGATATGCAAGAACTTAATATACGAAAATGGTGACATTCAAAATCTCTGTGAAAATAATTAATTGCTGAAGAAATTGGATTGCAACTATTGGACACCCAATTAGGAATAAGAATATATGTATATAATTAGTACATTCAAATATCTTGTGGCCCAGAATCTCTTTAGTAGCCCAATACCTTCATACTTCTATCAGTTTAATTGCACTTTTACCACAAATTTACTTAAATGTGTTACCAAACCAGTTCATAAAAAACTTTTTAGTTACGTAGGTGATCTATTTCATAGAAGAATGAAATGTAACTGCAGAAAGAGAGTTATTTATTTCCATGTAAGCTTAATAATTTGGAAACACTTAAGTAGAGTTAAACAAAACAGTTCTTCTGAATTAGGTGTGAGCCAGTTATAATACACTGGGAAATAGCTACAAGTAATAAAACTTGAAAGACAAGCGACAGGAGAGGTGGCTACTTTTATAACCCACATAGCAGGGTTACTATTCCACAGTAGTAAGACATCACTAAATATCAATGATAAAATAATAGAGAATACATAGAATTACTAAAAACGTAACTACACAGTTCATGTAATAAATAGCTCAAATTATTAATAAACATATGAAATACTCAAAAGTGTTCTATATATTCAGAGAAACAAATATATATGGAATTTTCACTCATCATTACCAAAAACAAGGTCTGCTAATACCCTTCCTTTGTAGGAGAAACAGAAAATATCATGTAAATTTGATAAATTGATCAGAATGAGAGTCTGCAAATTGTCTTTGCATGTAACTTTGTAATTATTCTTCCATTTTGGCAGTGTCATTTAATTTTAATAAAGGATTTAATATGCAATAAAGATATGAGCCATGAACTGGGCCAAATAGCATAACTTTGAAATACGTTAACAAAACAAGAAAGAAAAGAAAATAGAAAAAAATAGGAGGGATTTTATGACTTAGACATTGGCACAAAAATGTCTAACATGGTACAGAAATAGTTACAGCTGCTAACCAGTTTATGATTTAAAAAGCTTGATTATATTTCTCACATGGGAGCCAAAAGGACTCCTTTTGTCCCTACTATTAATTTCTAAGTCATTTGGCTTAATTTCCCTTCAAAACCACATGCTGATTTTGTCTTTTTTGTTTTGTTTGGTTTTGTTTTTTAGAGACAGGGCCGAACTCTGACTGTTGCCCAGGATGGAGTAAAGTGGTGACCTCATGGCTCATGGCAACCTTGAACTCCTGGGCTCAAGCAATCCTCTTGCTTCAGGCCTGAGCCACTATGCCTTGCTAAATTTTTGTTAATTTTTTGTAGAGATGGAGTCTTGTTACATTGCCTTGACCTTCTGAAGTGCTGGGATTACTGGCAAAGCCACTAGCCTAGTGTTAATCTTTGACAGTACCGATAAAGGAAAGAGACAAAGACACAGAGACCAAAGGAAATGGAGCATTTTTCCAAAACCTACCATGACCATGACATCTGTTTCCTTCTCCTTTTTCTCTTAAATGCCACTCTTAGTTGGCTGTGATTTCAGAGGGCAGGGCACCTCCTTTCAAATGAGAGTTCCACTTCTATTTTACTTTATCTAATATTTAATAAAATATTACATACAACTGCATGAATAATACATGTAACATAAAATTATATTAAAACAATTACAAAAAAATTGATAAAGTACTACAGAAAACAATGGAGCTTGAAATGTGTGTGTGAATTTATATTATATATACACACATATAAATCATATATGATAAACACAAACACAATTCTTTTACCTGTTACTGTCAATGTTTTGGATAAACTGAACATTTTGATTAAAAGGAGGTATCACAAAGAAACATATTGTTTTAACTTTTAATATAAAGTTATAGTTATCAAATTTTAAATAAGAGATCCAGGTTTTGTGATGCGAAGGAGTCTGCTAATCAAAGTTCTGCATAACCCATACCCCCAATATGACACCTTTTAAATCCTAGTTTGATTTATTTGAAAGTGAGACCAGAATTTAAGTATTTACAAAACAATATGAATGCAGATTACTTATAGATATTTTCCCCCAGTGTTTTATAGGTAACTTGCTCACATGTAATTCAGAATTGTTTTTGGCAACTCTACTTAAGTTATCCCAAATTGTTAAACTAATTTAAAGAAACAACAACTCTTTCTGCATTTATATTTTATTCTTCTACAAAATAATTAACTATAAGTTTTGTCATGGATCAGTTTGATGGAACATTTAACTGAATTTCTGTTAAAAGTGTAATTAAATTGATAGAAGTATAAGAGTAGCTAGATACTAAAGAGAGCCTGTCACAAAGGAGAAATGAGTGTCTAATTAGATACTTTTATTCTCGTATATGTAAATAGATTGTGATCTTGATGCATGTGTGTGTGTGTATATATATAATACTTTTGAAGTAGAGGTACACTTAGACATATGTAAACAGAACATGTACCTATTACATATATATGAGGGATCTTCAAAAAATTCATGAAAAATGAATAATTGTGGAAAACTATGCATGCATTTCAATTTTGTTTTGCACCAAAATGAATGCATGCTAACTTATTAGAACATGTCTGTACAAGATCTAGTTTGAAGCACTGAGAAGGATAAAATATCAGTTTTAAAAGAGCCGCTATCAGAGTAACATGAGTTCTGCTATTAATTGAAATAAGTATAAACATCCAATGTATGATGAACCTTTAGTAGAAGAATGGTGAACTCACTAACGCTTTATGAGAAGTTTGTGTGAACAATGCCCTGCAAAATGGCAGTTTACAAATGGAGAACTTATCTTAAGAAGGGAGGAGATGATGCTGAAGATGAAGCCCAAAGTGGCAGTTCACCCACATCAGTTTGCAAGGAAAAAATTCGCTTTGTTCATACCCTGATTGAAGAGGACCAGTGATTAACAGCAGAAACAATAGCCAACACTATGGACATCTCAATTGGTTTAGCTTACCCAGTTCTGACTGAAACATTAAAATTGAGCAAACTGGCCGGGCGCGGTGGCTCAAGCCTGTAATCCCAGCACTTTGGGAGGCCGAGACGGGCGGATCACGAGGTCAGGAGATCGAGACCATCCTGGCTAACAGGTGAAAACCCGTCTTCTTACTAAAAATAAAAAAAAATAGCCGGGCGATGGGGCGGGCCCTGTCAGTCCAAGCTACTGGGAGGGCTGGATGGCAAGGAGAAATGGGCATGAACCCGGGAGGCAAGGGCTTGCAGGTGAGCTGGAGATCTGCATTGCACTCCAGCCTGGGCGACAGGAAGCGGACCGTTCATAAAAAAAAAAAAAAAAAAAAAAAAATTGGCAAACTTTCCCACTCAGTGGTGCCTGAAACCACTGAGCTCGAGATTAGCGCAGACAACGAGCGAGCTTCAATGAAAATTTTAAAACAAGTGGGATTCAAGATCCTCAAGTATTTCTTCAAAGAATTGTTACAGGAGATGAAATGTGGCTTTACCAATATAGTCCTGAAGACAAAGCACAAACCAGCATGCTGGCTGCCAAGAGATGGAAGTGGTCTTAGTCAAAGCAAAAGTGGACTTATCAAGAGCAAGCTCAGGGCAACGGATTTTGGGAATGCTCAAGGCATTTTCCTTGTTGACTTTCTGGAGGACCAAAGAACAGTAACTGTTGCTTATTATGGAAGTGTTTTCAGAAAGTGAGCCAAAACTTTTAACAGGAAAATGCCCGGGAAAACTTCACCAGGGAGTCCTTCACCATCAGGACAACACCCCTGCTCATTCCTCTTATCACACAAGGGCCATTTTGCAAGTTTCTATGGGAAATTTAGCTTATGGTCCTGATTTGGCTTCTTCTGACTTCATTGTGTTTCCTAATCTTAAAAGTCTTTAAAGGACACTCATTTTCTTCATTTAATAATGTAAAACGATAGCATTGACATAAATTCCCGAAAGTCTCAGTTCTTTAAGGATGAACTAAATCACTTCTATCATCACTTACAAAAGTGTCTTGAACTTGACGAAGCTTATGCTAAAAAATAAAGTCTCTATTTTTTAAAGGTTTTATCTTTTAGTTCCATATTTCCCAGGAAACTTTTGAAGTCTCCTCATATATGTGAATAAGTTAATATAGCAGTATGTATTTACAAACATACTTACACATACACATAATGTATTATGGATATTAATAGAGATTGAAAGCCAGCACACTAGCTTAAGAAGAAATTTCAGAATCCTCATGTAATGAATGAGAGTTATATCCACAGAACTAAATAAGTTAGTAAAGGAAAGAGTGAAATTGATGAACAGGGGAAAAAAAAAAAAAAAAAAAACCTTAAAAAAAATTAAAGTAGCTAGAATACAGTTCCAGGGATTAATTCATAGCTATTGATAAAGAATAACTAATAGAATTTCTTACAGAAAATGTATTATCACAATTTAAAGTTGTGTTTTGAAGATTACTTGGGGTTTCACGTGTTTGCTAGGACCAAACTCCAGGATATTGTAATGTTTGTAGATGTATAATTGGCAATGAAATCGAGCCAAAAAGAGCAGAAAGGGTATCATGCCTTCAGCATATTTGATTATGCCCTCTATTAACTCAAAACTTTAAGTCTTTATTGGTTATGAGATGTTCTTCAAATGCAAAGGTGAAAGATTTAGTAGGTAATTTTATGCGATATATTCAGTCCATTCCACCAGCTGAGCCATAGACGCGCAGCAATCTCAATCTTACTTATGAAAAGGAATAGGCACACTCTTTGCTAGCTGTATTTTGAAAGTGTACTTAAAGTTGTAGTTCTTTTTCCTTTGTAGGAATTTTTATATCCAATTTTAGCACTCTCTAGAAAAACAGGAAAGTTCTAATAAAGGAGCTTAGCAGTTATTATATTTTAGAAAAAATGCTAAAATGCGCTTTTTATCAAAAATGATTTCTTCCACATGCTCTTAAATGTGCTATCCTGAGTAGCCCTCAAATGTTCATGACGATTTCCCCATGCATGTGAAATAATTCCATTGAACGAGCAAAAACAATAAAAATTCTTTAATTCATAATAATCCTCCAGTATTTTCGTGAATTGGGCAAAAACCGAATAATTATGACAAACAGGTCAGGTACAACACAAGCCTTGATCAGCATCTGGTCATGCCCTATAATAATTTAAACTATTTTTACATTAAAGCTTTTTCAAAAAAAGAATTATTTGCAAGTAATATTAGTTAAACTGTTGCAGAAGGCACTGTTTCTTGAACGTAACAAACTAGTAAGCTCAATGGCTCCTTGATAGATCATGGGCCTTTGCTTTCTCGTTTCTATCTGTTGCCCAATCCACACCAGCAGCAGCCAGGCCCTGGCACCTGTAACATCTGCTTGCGAGCAAGCGTGAGCTAAACAGAAGGAGAGGGTCCAACCCAGCCTCACCCAGAGGCGAGAGCGGTCAACCAATCATATTCTGGATCTTATGCAGTTAGTCTTACTCAAATTCACACTAGGGCTGTTAAGGTTCTTGAGAACAGAGATCATGCCAGACAAACAGGCATGGGCTCAAGATTATAAATTATTTTAAAAGGGACAAGGGCGCAGCTGCATGCCTCTGCAAGGAAAAGGAAGATCCTTTAAGATAGAGCCCATTTGATCCCCACGAATAAGAGCCTCACTCCGTTCACCAGAGAGACACTATCAGAAACAAACCCCGCTATTCCAAGGCACACTGCTTCTCAAAATGCCCTGCTTTTCTAAGATTCTCCTTTCTGGTCTCAGGTCGGATCATTTGCCTCTTGAGAATTTTTGAGCTCCAGGATTATCCAAATATTCTCCTGCTGCGCCCTTTAGGTGTGCTAATCTTCCTCCGGTCACCGCCCAAATCATGGCCCTGACCTGTTCACAAGCAGACGTCCCGTGCTCACCAGCACAGGCCCTTCTCGTCTTTTTCCCCCGAGCGACTCGTAGATAGCTTTTTACTCTGTTTCTTTTTTTGAACGGAGTCTCGCTCTGTGCCCCAGGCTGGAGCTGCAGTGGCGCGATCTCAGCTCACTGCCAGCTCCGCCTCCCGGGTTCACGCCATTCTTCGCTTGCCTCAGGCCTCCGGAGTGGCTGCACTACGCAGGCCGGCCGCCACCACGCCAGGCCTTAGTTTTTTGGTATTTTTTTAGCGGGCGGCGGCTGCCGGCGCCCCGCGGGGCTAGAGACGGGGTTGTCCACCGTGTTTGCGCAGGATCGGGTCTCGATCTCACTGACCTCGCATGATCCGCCTGTCTCGGCCCTCCCAACGAGTGCCTTAGGCAGTTAGCAGGCTTGAGTCACCGCGCGCGCCGCTGACCTCTCACTCTGCTTTTTCCGTTACAGTCCAGTTATCGGCCGCAGTCCATAGCTTTGAACAACAAAAGAATGATTAACTTGAATATTTATATAATTTATATTTTAAAATCATTTTTAGGTTTATAGGAGAGTTTCCACAGTATCTTTTTTTTTTTTTAAAAGGGAAGAGAATTTTACTTTTTTTAGAAATTCAGCAGGACTTGTTACCCTGACCCTGAGACAAGATGGAAACCCAGAAAAGATCACAGAGACTAGGGCGGCGCCAGCTTAGGGGCGCGCTGCACCCGGGTTGGCTTGCTGAGATGTCTTGACGCCCACGTCTGCCCACAGTCGTGGTTAGGGAGAGCCTCTCTGACAACCTCCTTTGACAAGCCAACAAGACCACATGGAAAGTCGTGCACTGAGGCACCAAGAGTCATATTCTTCAGAGGTTAGCATGTTAGAACATTTCATTCGACGGTGAATATCTGGAGCTTTTGCTGTTTTATCAGTTCTGGGCGGGGGCTTCTTCGTTTTTTTTTTTTTTTTTTTTTTTTTTTTTTTTTTTGTTTTTTTTTTTTTTTTTTTTTTTTCCTTTTTTTTTTTTTATTATACTTTAAGTTCTAGGGTACATGTGCACAACGTGCAGGTTTGTTACATATGTATGCATGTGCCATGTTCGTGCGCTGCACCCATTAACTCGTCATTTACATCAGGTATATCTCCTAATGCTATCCCTTCCCCCTCTCCTCCCCACAATAGGACCTGGTGTGTGATGTTACCCTTCCTGTGTCAAAGTGATCTCATTGTTCAATTCTTTTACTCAGTTTCCCCTAATGTCAGCCTTTTCCAGCACCATGGGATATTTATCAAAAGTTAAGAAATTAACCAGCCATACCCTAAAGCGGTAATAACTATAAATGACATCAAGACACCCTTTAGGTGCCACAGAAAAACTACAATGAAGAAAATATTACATGAAAGTGAAAATGTAAAGAAAGCTGAGCAGCAATATTTTCAGAAAATGTCAATTTTAAAATATGAGATAGTTAAATTGATCATAGGTAGATTGGTATAATGAATGAAATTACCAAATAACGAAGGTATATTATTATCAACATGTACAGAATATCACAGCATTCAAACAGAGAAACTAGCAATGATTAGCTGGAGAATGTATGCAGAAACATGAAAAAATAATATAAAAGATAAAACATAATCAAATAAAAGATAAGTAAATAAAACGATTTAAAAGACTGCAGTAGAAACACTGGAGATGCTCTTTTCTTCTACTAGATTAATAAAGATGAAAACTGCTGATCCACAATGTATTTAAGGATATGGTGAAATGCATCCTTCCAAGTACTTCAAACATTTAAAATCTTCCCAGTAGGCAATTTAGCAGTATGCATCAAACATCTTTAAAAGGTCAATACTTTTAATGTATTCTTTCTAATTCTAGGAAATTATCGTAGGAAAAATAATGGGGATTAAACAGCTACAAGAGTATTTTTTAAATCCTAATCTCACGACAAATGTATTGGTTTGAATCAAAGATTTAAATGCAAAAATTGAGGCTGGATGGGGTGGCTCAATCCCAGAACTTTGGGAGGCCAAGGGGGATGGAACACTTGAGGTCAGGAGTCTGAAACCAGCCTGGCCAACATGGTGAAACTCCATCTCTACTAAAAATACAAAATTATCTGAGAGGGGTGGTGTGTGCCTGTAGTTTCAGCTACTAGGGAGGCTGAGGTGGGAGGATTGTTTGAAGCCCGGGAGGTTGCAATGAGCCTAGATGGCACCACCACACTCCATCCTGGGCGACAGAGCAGAGCAAGACTCTGTCTCAAAAACTAAACTAAACTAAACTAAACTAAAACAAAATAAATGAATCTTACTCTCGAAATGCTAGAGAAAGATATAGGAGAAACTTTGCATAATCTTTAATAGTGTATGAAATAAATGAAATGCCTGAAATATCTAATAAAAGAAACTTATTTCTCTTAAGCACTTTTCCATTTTCTGTTTTCTTTCCTGGAACTCTGCCTCCCTATCTCTACATAGCTCACTCACACTTAACTCAAGTCTCCACTCAGATCAGCTTCCGTGCCCACCTCGTCTGAAACCCTGGCCCCTCCTCTACCCTGCCTTGCTGTACAACCACCCCTCACCTTGCTCTCTTTTTCTTCATAGGGTTTGTCCATGCTTTGGTTTATAATTGATATTTACTTTTGTGTTGCTCTCCCACTAGAAAATAAACCCTGAGAGAAGGGATATTTTTATTCATGATTATGTCCCCAGAGTCCAGAACATACACCTGAATATTTGTTGAATGCATGCGTGAATCAAATAATGAAACACAGTATTAAATAGTGATCAAAAATGAGAATGTGGTTACATATTTATAGGCAAAGCACAATATATAAAATGCATTAAAATTAGAAAATATAGAAAATTGTTACAATAAAATAAAACTTTACACATAAGAGATATAAACTCATTCTCATAAAGCCAACATTTATTTTATTTATATATAAGAAACTACAAAAAAGTAATTGTGACTTAATAATAAGAAAACAAACAACTTGATTAAAAATGGGCCTTCATCAGAGAAATGCAAATCTAAACTACAGTGAAATATCATCTCACCCCAGTTTAAATGGCTTTTAACCAAAATGTAGGCAGTAACAATTGTTGGCAAAGATGTGGAGAAAAGGGAACCCTCATACACTGTTGATGGGAATGTAAATTAGTACAACCTCTATGGAAAAGAGTTTGGAGCTCCTTATAAAACTAAAAATAGAACTAACATGTAATCTAGCAATCCCACTGCTGAGTATATACCTAAAAGAAAGGAAATCAATATATGGAAGAAATATCTGCACTCCTGTGCTTTTTTCAGCACTATTCACAATAGCAAAGATTTGGAAGCAGCCTAATTCATCCATCAATAGACGAATACATAAAGAAAATGTGGTACATACACAAAGTGGAATACTCTTTAGCCATAGGAAGAATGAGATCCTGTTGTTTGCAACAACATGAGTGGAACTGGACGTCATTATATTAAGTGAAATAAGCCAGGCACAGAAAGACAAGTATATTTTCGCTCATTTGTGGGAACTAAAAATTAAAACAATTGAAGTCATGGAAACGGAGACTAGAGTAATGGTTACCAGAGGCTGCGAATGGTAGTGGGGGTTAGAGGGTTGGTTAATGGGTACAAAAATATAGTTACATAGAATGAATAAGACACAGTATTTGATAGCATAACAGGGTGGCTATAGTGAGCAATAATTTATTGTACATTTTAAAACAACCTTAAGAGTATAATTGGATTGTTTGTAATGTAAAGAAAGGATAAATACTTGAGGTGATGGATACTTCATTTCCAGCATGTGATTATTATGCATTGCATACCTGTATCAAAATATCTCATGTACCCCATAAATGTATACACCTATTATGTTCCCACAAAAATTAAAAATTTAGAAAGTGCCAAAATCTTAACAGACTGCTCACCAAAGAAGATACGCAGGTAGTAAACAAGCATATGAAACAATGCTCCACATCATATGACATCAGAAAAATGCATATTAAAATAACGATGGGCTATTACTACACATGCATAAGCATGACAAGCATGACTGTAATCCAGTACTGTCAGTACCAAATGCTGGCAAAGATGTGGTTCAAAAGGAACTTGTATCATTGCTGGTGAGAATGCAATAGGGTACAGCTATTTAGGAAGGCAGTTTGACAGTTTCATAGAAAATGAAACATAGTTTTATCGCAATCCAACAATGATATTCCTTGTAATTCCTTTCCTTTCCATATTCCTTTCCCAAATATCAAATTTATCCTCAAAAGTGTGAAAATCTATGTCTGCACAAAACTGCAAAATATGTTTATTTGTAATTGTCAAAATTTTGAAGCAACCAAATTCTCCTTTAGCAGGTGAATCGATAAACCTTGGTGCATCCAGACAATAGAACATTCTTCAGCATTAAAAAGAAATTATCTGTCAAGTCATAAAGAGACACGGAGGAAACCTAAATGCATATTTCTAAATGAAAGAAACCAATCTGAAAAGGTTACATACTGTATAATTCCAACTGACATTCTGGAAAAGCCAAAACTATGTGGACAGTTAAAACATTAGTGGTTGCCAAGGGATGGAGAAAAGGACGGATGAATACACAGAGCACAGAGGATTTTTAGGGCAGTGAAAATACTCTGTATGATACCATAATGGTGTTTACATGTCATTATACCTTTGTCCAAACCTGTAGAATCCATACCACCAAGAGTGAACACTAATGTAAGCTGTGGACTTGGGCTGATGGCGATATGTCAGTGCAGGCCCATCAACTGTAATCGATGGAGCACTCTGGTGGGAAATGTTGACAATGGGGGAGGCTGTGTTTACAGAGGAGCAGGGGACTATAATCCAGTACTGTCAGTACCAAATGCTGGCAAGGATGTGGTTCAAAAAGAACTTTTATCATTGCTCGTGGGAATGCAATAGGGTACAGCCATTTAAGAAGGCAGTTTGCCAGTTTCACAGAAAATGGGATATCCCTGTATTACACAAATCTCTGTACAATATTTCGCTCAATTTCCCAGAGAACCTAAACTGCTCTAACAAAATAAAAGTCTTAAACAGTTAAAAAAAAAAAAAAAGAAAAGTAATATGGGTACAGTATTGTAACCTAAGCTACAGATTTGATTTGGATTTTTTTCCTTTTATTTTCTTTCTTTTTTTTTTTTTTTTTTTTTTTTCTTGAGATGGAGTCTCGTTCTGTTATCCAGGCTGGAGTGCAGTGGGGCGATCTTGGCTCACTGCAAACTCCGCCTCCCGGGTTCACGCCATTCTCCTGTCTCAGCCTCCCAAGTAGCTGGGACTGCAGGCGCCCGCCACCATGGCCGGCTAATTTTTTGTATTTTTAGTAGAGACGGGGTTTCTCCGTGTTAGCCAGGATGGTCTCGATCTCCTGACCTCATGATCCACCCGCCTCAGCCTCCCAAAGTACTGGGATTACAGGCGTGAGCCACCGCGCCCGGCCTTGATTTGGATTTTACCAGTTTTTGCCTTAATATCTTTTCCTTCTTCAGCATTCAACTCAATATGCCGTTGTTGCGTTAAATCGTCACCTCTCTTTACACTCCTGCAAGCTGCGACAGTTTCTCCGTTTTATCCTGTTTTTCACGACCTTTCGCACTTTTGTAAAATGTCTCTGCATTTGGGTAAAACAACGTTTAAAAAATTTAAAATGAATGAAATATATCTTGGAGGCGGAAGATTATATAAAAGGTCGTTCATTGTTTAAAGTTTTTGGTTAAGGTACACTTTTAAAAATTATAGCCACGTCTATATGAGTGGTTTTGTTATGCATGTTAAGTGTGGCTCTATTTCAGTGAGAATGCAACCCCACTTCATGAGGGATGCTGTTAAATGAGAAGGGAAGTGGAAGGAGTGAGAACAATGCATTACCATTGACAGCACAGCACAAAAGCTGGCTAGGATAGCATTGTATTGAGTCCAGTAAAGGAATTGAAATTTAATTAGGTTGAAAGAGAATTTAAGTATCTGGGCAATTGTATCACTCCGATCTCTGTCAGTATCACATTCATTTAACATTCCTAAAGTAATTTTTTGAGAGTCTATATTGACCCAAGTATTTTGCTAGACACCAGGGATATGATGGTGACAGAGACACCAAGGAAATTAAAGATTAGTGGAAAGATAGCTAAAAGAAGAGAATTCAACACAATTAGATAAATTCTGTTGTAAGGGCTAAAACAAATTTCTATGCGAACATATAAAAGGCATGAAAAAGTTTTTTGCTGTAGATGATTTAGAAAAATAAATCCTGAAACTTTTAAGAAAAGTAAAAGTTAACTGGAGAGGAAAAGAGGGGAACAGAAAGAAGCTAATTTTGGAAGACACTATGTTTAAATGGCTGTGGCGCAGGATTGGGCAGTGCTGGGCTTCGGAAGTACAGGTCTAGAAATCTGAGCACAGATCAGTTTAACATGTGATGGCTTGTCTGGAACAGTCTCAGTTGGCCTTCCTCGTGCCTAGCTGATCTGTGCCCATTTTCCTTCAAGTGTCCTGATATAAATGAGAGACTGCACAACCCTCTGGAGAGAATGCAGGTTATTCCTTGTGCATATTAAGGGGATGTGGACTTGATTGGGTGAGCACAACTAGAACTACAAGGAGGTACAGGAGTCTCCTGACATCTTCATTTTGGTTGGTTGAGCTGGAGGCTCTTATGAGACATTCATGCAGAAATAACCACTGGGTAATTCAATATAGGACAATACTGAGAAATATGTGGGTGTGTGTGTATATATGTATGGAGAAAGAGACAGGTAGAATTTATCAAAAGTAGGGTGCATTCCAGAGAACACTGTGATATATAATGATTTAGCAAACATATTTCTATTCTGTTTAATTGCATCTCTAGTTCCTCATCTATAACTAGGGCTAATATTACTCACTTCTCAGTGTTATGAAGATGAAATAAAATAGTATATAGTATATAAGCACCTATATCCAGCAATCAATGTCCATATAGAGATATATAGCTATTACAATTTATTCATATTTATGTATTTTTTGCTAAATATACATGGCTACCATTCATTTTCCTGTGTCACTGTCGTAGAAGAAAAAGGGAAGCTCTCATAAGAACACTTTACTTGAGGGCTATATTATGACATCAGGTAACGAGGTATTTGAAGTGATGGACTTCTTCCTTTTAAATTCCCATAGGATAGTTTAGGGCAGGCCAGTTTGCCTGAAAGCAGAATGACAAGAGGAGAATAACAGACCCATGGAATTGTGTTTTCCTTTTTATTTGTGAGAAGTTAGAATTCTGCCTTTGATTATGCCCTATCTATGTGGCTGGCCTTCAGGGATCTTGAAGATTCTGGGTCTTCATAGTGGCTGTAACACCTTGTGCTAGTTAAACCTGTAATAGCATGCTTAATAAGGCTTAAAAAGAATGACCTGAATTCCTCAAACAAAACAGCTCTATTCAGAGGTGGCATATGGATTTTTCTTTCAAAAGATAAGCCAAGAAGAAATAGATGATTAAAGGCAAAATAGATCCACAGGTCACTAATGGTGTAGAGACATACAGAATTACAAAAAGCAAGAACTAGTTAACAGAATTTATATCTAAAGGAAATAAAACAGGGACACATAGCCACACAAAGGTTGAGCAAAAAGAGCCCCTGTCTTCCTTTGGTTGCTCACTAACAAGGGAGCCTGGTGTTGGATGCTGACTCAGCAACTGCAGAACTTGGGGAAATTGGGTCAGGTATGCCTTCCCTAGCAGCTATAATGATTCCACAAAAATTAAACTTGAAGAAGTCGAATTAAGAATTCAGACGTTTCTATAGGTAACCTTGAGCATTCTTTCTAGCAGTAATTTGCTAAGAAGTAATGTATTTAACCCTAGGAATTTGTTAGTCTCATTTTGGGACCAAATGTCTTTTCTGTGGAAAATGCACAATGAGCATCTTCTCACTGGTGCCTCTCCCTAGAGAATGAGGGCTGGGAGCCGTGAGGCAGGGAAGCTAGATCAAAACAGTCAGTGTTCCTTGGAGGAATGCTCCAAATTTATCCTTTCCAAATTTATTTATCTATTTCATACAGCTAGGAAGAGTAACAAGTGCGCAAAGGTTGGGAAACTTTCAGCCAAGTCTGTCTCTCTGCCTGTGTTTATAAAACAATAAAGAAATAAAAGAAGTGTTATTGGGACAAAGCCCTGCACATTGATTACACATTTTCTATCGATGTTTTGATGCTGCTGGCATGGGGGAACTGACCTCGCACCCTCTACTGCCTGAAGTGTTCACTTTCTGTTCCTTTACAGAAGTCTGAGGATCCTCAAACCACACCAACTGGTTTATTAAAAAAGATATGTGGGCCAGGAAGCCAACGCAGCTTATTTCAGCTTCATCAAAACGAAGATGTCAGGAGACTCGTGTACCTTCTTCTACTTCTAGTTGTGCTCACCCAATCAAGTCCACATCCCTTTAATATGCACAAAGAATAACCTGTATTCTCTCAAGAGTATTATGCAATCTCTCATTCACACCAGGACACTTGACGGGAAATGGGTACGGATCAGCCAGGCACGAGGAAGGCCAACTGAGACTGTCCCAGACAAGCCATCACATGCTAAAAGTTTAGGAAAATGAATGACAGAAGGACTGGGGAATCTAAAGCCAAATGACTATTTTTTTTCTTATGACCAGGAGACCCTTCCATGAGGAAAACATGGGAGGGGAAATTCATTCTTAACTTTAAAATGTTAAACTAATTTTAAACTAATTTATGCAAACTTGTGTAGCATAAAATCAAAAGATAAAAGGTCCTACACAAAATTATTCTTCTGAGTCTGTCCCCCAGCTCCCCAGAGACATTCAGAGTTGTATGTTATTTATGTTTCTTCCAGAGTTAATGTACGGCATGCCACACACACACACACACACACACACACACTCATATGAAATTATATATGTATACATCTGAAAACAAACACATTTTAGGCTACTTGATATTTTGCTGTAATAAAGTCCAATTTTCATTGTCCCATAATGATGTATTTTTAGATTTTTCTAATATATTTATTTTACAAAAAATGATGAATGGGGTATATTTGTTCATATAACATTCTGCTCATATGTTAGTATAGCTGTAGGATAAATTTCTAGAAGTGGAATTGCTGAGGCAAAGGGCATGGCATTTGCATTTATAATTTAGAGATATTACCACATTGCCTGCAAGTTTTCCACAATTCAAGCTCTCACCCACTCTGTAGGAGAGTGGATATTTCCCTGCACACTCACCAACACGGCATTTCACCACAGATGTGAATGCCAACATGAACGATGAGCAGAGACCCCTTTCCTGCTGCTGCAAAGGCAGTGTGCCTCCATCTTCCATGCTTTTATCTATCATAGGAAAAAAACAGGATTTAAATGTAAAAGTTGGACAAAATCACCCATCACAGACTATTTTAACCCAGTTTAGGAGGTTGTTAAAATTGGTATGGACAGAATGTCTGGATGGAAAGAAATTTTGAATAAAATTTTAAAAACCCTGAAGAAGTAGTCCTTGAAAAGTTTAAATGTGCCCTGAAACGTATCTGGGTTATAATAAATGATAAAGCATCCAAGAGAGTGTAGAAGGTACATTTTTATTGAATGTCTGTGTTTTAGTATCATTATATTTGCAATCCTGATATCATCAGGGTTTGAACAGTAAAATAGAGGCCACTCTTTGTGTACAAGGAATGAATGATTTTAAAGAAGGGACTTAAAAATTTGTGCAACAACTGGAAGGGCTGCAGAACTGCAGGTCAGGAGGTCATCACCAAAGTAGGTGACTCTGCAGAGCTGGCCTTAAACCACCCTGGACAGTTCACCAGCTCAGGCCAAAGCACTCATACATAGCATTGTCAAGAAACTCAGCTAGGCTGCTTTAAGATTTAGGCCTGTCCCATCTTCTTGCAAGTGTCTCTGTAAAATGAGTCTCTTCTCCTCCATCTTCCACACTGGGTGTAAGAGCTTCTCATTGGACATACCAACCTTAACCCATATGGCGAGTGGAATTCAGGAACTGTTGTTCTCAACTTTGGGGTAATATGATATTTGAACCATACTGCAAAACTGATTTTTTCTTTCTCTTAACATTGTATCATGAACATCTCCCATAGCTTTTAATATATCATAAATATTTTATAAACACATGATTTTTATAGGCTCTTTTATCCTATGGAATATTGTCAGCCTTTTTTTCTACTATAAATAGTTTTGCAAAGTATATTCTGATATATGAAGATTTTATATCCCTGATGATGTCCTTCTTGGCTATTCCTAAAATTGAAATTAAGGAATTAAAAGGAAGATATCTTTTTTAGGGGGAAAATAATTCAAAGATTTGGATCAGAATAATTTATAATTCCCTAACGTGTATCTGTAAATGGCTGTTATCCTTTTAGAAACACCATATATTTTCATCAAAATAATTTAAAACACATACATATAAACACACAAGAAATGCTGCCAACTTGATAGAGAAATAGTGGCATCCCATGTTGATTTAAATGTTTATTAATGAAGTTGAGCAAATTTCTTATACATGTTGCTTCCACTCTGCTCCAATATCTTAAAAGTGTTCTGCCTTCGAGGAACCTCCATCCCAATTTGTGTAATGACTTTACTAATTTATATTCCCACCAATGGTGTATAAAATTTCCCTTTTATTCATATCCTCATCAACATTTGTTACTTTTTGTCTTTTGGTAATAATTATTCTAACAAATGTGAGGTTGTTTTTCACTGTGATTTTGAATTCCATTTATCTGATGATTAGTAACGTTGAATATGCCTCATATACATGTGGCCGTTTGTCTTTTTTGAAACGTCTATTTAGGTATTTTGTTCATTTTAAATCTGATTTTTGAAGTTGTTGCTTTATTTTTGAGTTATTTGTGTTTCTGTATATTCTGGATAGTAACCCGTGCAAATGCATAGTTTGCAAATGCTTTCTCTCATTCCATAGGTTGTCTCTTCATTTCATTCCTTGTATGGATTGTTTTCGTTTCTGTGCAGAAGCTTTCTGGTTTGATATAAAGCTTTTTCTTTGTTTTTTTTTAAAACTTTTTTTTTTTTTTTTTTTTTTTTTTTTTTTTTTTTTTGTTGACTGTGCTTCTGAGATCCTACTCAAAAATCTTTGCCCTGTCCAATTTCATGAAGCATTCCCCTGTTTTCTTTTAGTAGTTTCAAAATTTCTGACCTTACAGATATGTCTTTAATCATTTAGGTTAATTTTTGTATATGATGAGAGCTAGGGGTCTAGTTAAATTCTTCTACATATGTATATTCAGTTTTTCTTACATCATTTTTTTTGAGACTGAGTCTCA
This sequence comes from Rhinopithecus bieti, assembly GCF_001698545.2. Lineage (NCBI taxonomy): Eukaryota > Metazoa > Chordata > Mammalia > Primates > Cercopithecidae > Rhinopithecus > Rhinopithecus bieti. Next base: position 1,535,464 of record NW_016806392.1, on the reverse strand, counting down.
CTCTGTTGCCTAGGCTGGAGTGCAGTGGGGCGATCTTGGCTCACTGCAACCTCCGTCTCCCAGGTACAAGTGAATCCCTTTCGTCAGCATCCCAAGTAGCTGAGATTACAGGCACCTGCCACCACGCCTGGGCAATATTTTTTAATTTTTATCTTTTAGTAGATATGGGGTTTTGCCATGTTGGCAAGGCTGGTCTTGAACTCCTGATGTCAGGTGATCAGCCCACCTCGGCCTCCCAGAGTGCTGGGATTACAGGCATGAGCCACCCTGCCTGGCCCTCTACATATTTTTCTTTTAAAAAAGATTGCCCTTTTCATAACGTTAGTTCTTTGAGCCTTTGTAGCAATCCCATTACTGGTTATATATCCATAGGAAAAGAAATCAGTGTGTCAAAGAGATACCTGTACACTCATGTTTATTACAGTGCTATTTACAGTAGTCAAGATATGGAATCAACCTAAATGCCTATCTACAGATAAATGAATAAAAAAATTATACACACACACACACACACACACACACACACACACACACACACTAGAATACCATCCAGCCATAAAACAGGAGGGAATCCTGTCATTACAACAACATGAATGAACCTTGAGGGCAAATATGTTAAGCGAAATAAACCAGGCAAAGACAAATACCACGTGATCTTAGTTATATGTGAAATCTAAAAAAATGTTGATTTCATAGAAATAGTATCATGGTGGTTACCATAGGCTGGGGATGGGAGGCTGGGGGAACTGGGAGAAGTTGGTTAATGGATACACAGTTACAGTTAGACAGGAAAAATAAATTCTGGTATTCTATTACAAGGTAAGGTGACCATAGCAAATAACAATGAATAATGCATATTTCAAAATGGCTAGAAGAGAAGATTTTGAATGTTGTCACCACAAAGTAATAAATGTTTAAAGCGACGAAGGTGGAAATCATCTTGACTTCATCATTATACTAAGTATACCTTTGAAACATCACATCATAGCCCACCAATATCCAGAATTGTTTCCTGTCAAAAAATAAACATAAAACATGCTGTACTATAAATGTTATCATGAAGTGTTGGGATAATTAATAATAAAATTGGATTTTTAAATGTCTGTTTCCATTTTTTTGTGAAATGCTTTTCTTGCACACGATTCTCAAGCTGTTCCTTCTACTGAAAGTGATAGTGACAAGGGCATAATCCCATTTCATCACTGATGCTGGAGAAACATGGCAGTTATTCTCAATGTGTGTGTGGAACTACAGCAGTGAGGAAAAATATCTGTCCTCCCCCAAGATAATCTGGGGTACCTTTCAAGGGAGTGTACACCCTCAGAGTTACATATCATAGCTCCATAGCTTTGTATAGTAGCAGGTGTGCCTTGCAGGCTGTGTGCCTAGGAGTGCGAGCACGTGTTCCCACTACCATAAACAAAAATAAGATGTATATTTTATATGGCTCCACCTTCTTTTTGAGGCATGATAGCTTTGTACATTTACTTATGTATATTCATTCAGTTGTTATTCATTCATTAGATCCAATATGATCAGATTCAGTTGTTGAGTAATTAGCAGGAACATTTTTCAATATAGTTCAATTAAAGCTGTAAAATTCTTTGATCTCAGAAATGTGTCTATTAATGTAATATTCTTATTCCTGTAAGGAAATTTGGGATAAGCCAAAAACATTACTGGGTGTCTCCAGTGGAAAATCATACATTGTTTAGAACACACACTTTCACGTTGCCTTTTAATACCTTTGAACTATTATACTTTTGTAAGTTGTAAATAATTGCTAGCAGTGAGAAAGAATTCTTGCCCATAGATCTGCAAATTAATTCTGTTTTCTGGAGGTCCATTAACTTCCCACTCAGGTATCCTGCCACCTCATCCTCCCTTACTCCTATGCCAAAAAAGGCAGTTGTGAGTCTACCTAAAATTGCATTTCCTCATCTCTCCTCTCTCTGTCTCTCTCTCTCTCTATATATATATAGATACATATATATACACACACATATATACATATACATATATACACATACACATATATTTGTATACATATACACATATATGTGTGTGTATGTATACAATATGTGTGTGTATGTATACATATACATATACATATATATGTATATGTATATATAGAGAGAGACACAGAAACAGAGAGAGGAGAGATGAGGAAATGCAATATATATATGTACATATATATGGCTATATTTATATATACATATGGCTATATTTACATATATAAAGACTTCTTCTTTGAACCTATTATAACATTTTTCTGATTCCTTCCTTAATATAGAGTTAAAGTCTCTCTGCTTTGTGTGTGTATATATGTGTGTGTGTGCATGTGTGTATATGTATATGTATGTGTGTGTGTATAGATATTTTATATATATTTAAGAGTCATAATTTATCACTTTTGCAAATTGTGTTTTAGAATTCTATTTTATTATTTTTATTTTTCTGGTCTTGTGATAAAGTTGTGAGTATGGTCATATGTCAGGAAAAGATTCAAATCTGTCTTTTGGGAAAGAGTTTCTTATTAACATTATCTATGCCACAGGTTATTATTAAGGTAAATGCAAATCAATAATTACAAAACAATTAAAATTATCACATAAGCCAGTGTGGTGACACGTGTCAGTAGTCCCATCTACTCAGGAGACTGAAGCAGGAGGACTGCTTGAGCCCAGGAGTTCAGGACCAGCTGGAGCAACATAGGTGACACCTTGACTGTAAAAAAAAAAAAAAAAAGAAAGAAAAGAAAAACCCATAATGAAGATTTATCCAGGATCTCCCTCTGTACTGTTTCCAAACTATATTCATGTATAATCAAAAACTAGATACTATTTTATGGACTCTCCCAAAATTGCCCCAAAACTTACCATTTTCTATAGACTCCTACAAGAGTCGTGGACAAGTATTTCCTAAAGTGAATTAAACAAGTGAGTTCACAGAATATAGATATTTTAAGACATTGAGGTAGAACCAAAGAACAAAAGAGAGTACACATACTCTTTAAGAGAGGGATATAAACAGAAAGATCTCCATAAATAAGAACTATGTGGGAGATGCTCCATTCAGGAGGGGGATGGTTGAAGGGAACTTCACCAACAGGGACAAGAAGACTGCCAAGGGTGCACGGTCAAAGGCAGGCCTTTTGTTAGAACTATTATATAGGAAGGAGAGGCTTTGGGTCCCATACCTATTAATAATAGCTGACACTTCATTATGTAAACAATTAAAAGAAGCAAATTTAAAATAACCTGTTGGTGAGACAACAGATTGGCAAAATGATTGAGGAAACCAAGACAAGAGCAAAAAGAAAAAATTACTTAGGAGAATTTGTAGAAAGATGCACAGACAAATCGGGAAGATTTGGGGTAAAATATAATCAGATTAGGTGAGAGAGAGTGATATTTGGCATGGAATTTGAAATTGGTCAATTTTATTTAGAGAGGGAGAAAGCCCAGAGTCCTCTGGCAGAGTCTTGTGTCTTTAGGCCAAAGGCCAAGGCCTCAAGCAGCTGCAAGTCCGAACTCCACTACCTGGGGCTGACCCTGTCCAGGCTCCTCATCAGACCCTATGCAGCACACTGATTCCCCTTGGCCAACCTCTCCAGGGACAGGCAGGGCTGGTGCTTTATTTTCATGTAGCTCAGAAAACTGCAAGACAGTATCCTCACCATGAAGGTAGACAATGCTGTCCTCTGTCCTCTGAGAGCTTTCTCTCTCTCTCTGTCTGTCTCTCTCTCCCCCACTCCCTTCCTCCCTCTTTCTCTCTGCCTCTCTGTCTCTCCCTCCACCCTCTCTCTTTCTGTTTTTTACTTTTCAGATAAAGTGACAAACCAAGGTTAATTCAAATCCCTCATTATGCAAATGTGTTAAGAACAGCACCTTGCTTGTTTGTTGTTTAGCTCACCTTTTGTTTTGATAGGACTTCCAGGACATATTCATTTGATCTTTCAGTAACACTAACTTATGAGGAAACATTTAGATGCATTCAGGTCTTGAACAAGATTACCATTTTCTGCCAGGTGCAGTGGCTCATGCCTGTAATCCCAGCACTTTGGGAGGCTGAGGCGGGCGGGTCATGAGGTCAGGAGATGGAGACCATTCTGGCTAACACGGTGAAACCCTGTCTCATACAAAAAATTAGCCGGGCATGGTGGCGGGCACCTGTAGTCCCAGCTACTCGGGAGGCTGAGGCAGGAGAATGGTGTGAACCTGGGAGGCGGAGCTTGCAGTGAGCGGAGATGGCACCACTGCACGCTAGCCTGGGCAACAGAGTGAGATTCTGTCTAAAAAAAAAAAAAGAAAATTGCCATTTTTTATGCCTCTCTCAATAATCAGAAAACAGGGATATTTTGGAGATTACTCTATTTTTTTCCACTTATGAACACATCAGTATTTCCAATGAAAATAAATTGGAAATACTTTCTTAACAGATGCAATTGTTCTTAAATTTATCCAATAACGTAAAAATCGTTATTCAGCATATATTTTGTGTTGGCAGCCCAACACACTGTAAGTAAATTAAGCAAAATAGACACTGTTTCTCAAGAAATTTGTATTCTTAATGATGCAAAAATAATGAAGTAGTTACACAAATTAAAAACATAATTATAAGATGCTCTCAGAGTTAGTAAGCGTTTGAAGTGGGAGAGGCATAATGATACCACATAGCTTAAAACAGTTTCTATGTTATGTAACAAATTTATTGGGAGACTTCCAGATAGGACAGGAACTCCATTTCTAACCCAAGCTAATTTCTGCATTGCTGTATGGAAAAATGAGTACAAACAGCAATAGGGAAAAATCAGCTCATTACAAAAGAATTTTGTAAGTATATTCGGAGGGGAATAGTAGTTGATAAAGATAACTGTATTAGTCCATTCTCACACTGCTGTGAAGACATACCCAATATTGAGTAATTTAAAAAGAAAAGAGGTTTAATTGGCTCATGGTTCTGCAGGCTGTATAGGCTTCTGCTTCTGTGGAGGCCTCAGGAAACTTACAATCATAGCAGAAAGTGAAGGGGAAGCAAGCACGTCTTACATGGCCTGGCTGGTAGTTGGAAGAGAGAGAGCAGGGAGGTGACACACACTTTCAAACAGCCATATCTCCTGATAACTCTGTCAGAGAACAGCAAGGGGTAAGTCTGCCCCCAGGATTCAGTCACCTCCCACCAGGTCCCTCCTCCAACATTGAAGATTACAATTGGACAAGAAATTTGGGGGGGGGGGACACATGCCAAACCATGTCAATAATCATGCATTTAGATGTGAGTTGTATGTGAACATTATTTGAATTGTGTGCAGTGGGGTAGGAGGAACAGCAGGGTGGGTGACATATTTAATTCTCCTGGGCAGTCTCAGATTGAGAGTTTAAAGAATATCAGCCCAATCTGCTAGTGGATAGCTTTGCTCAACATTGTGAATAACATGGTATTTATCTTCTTCCTGGATTATCTTCTATTGGAAAATGTCAGCTGTGAGTGAAGGCAGGTTGGGGAAAAGCACTAAGACCTGTTCTCATCTACAAGGAAGGTTTCTGCCTCTGCCTTTTCCTTACTGAGCAAATTTACCAAGTCATGGAGAGGAAGCAAACAGCTGTGAAGGTGACAAATACCACATTTGCCCCTCGGCTTCTGGTGATCCCCAGGCTGTCAGCAAAGCCGGAGGAAACCTGTGTGCTGGCTTCGGGGAGGCATTTGGCATGTAATGGATGCAGCCAGCTGTGAGATATTACAGGTCATTACAGGTCATTGCTATCTACATATTGTATTTTACATCTGGCTTAGGTAAACATCCTATTCTTCATTTTAGGTTTACCAACTAAAGGAGCTGAACCATGGATTACAATTGCCTTCCGAATTTATTTGTGGGCAGCAACTAGACCTGTGTAAGTGTGTGTGTGTGTGTTTGTGTGTGTGTGTGTGCTTGCTAAGAAAACATATTCCTGAATTCTTCCTAAATTACAGGAGACTGTCTTTTCTGAAAGCAAAAGCATTAAATTTTAGGCTATCCTTTTTCATGCAAATGAGACAGTTTTGGGAATATATTGTGGTATAGTTTGTACACATTTTGCTCTTCTTCATCAATGTGAAGATAACAACCAGAGGCTCTGGGTTTATGTAATGGCTAAGTCAGATGTGATGAAAGAAATAGATTAAGAATGTTGAAAAATAGTGTAAATATTTAGTTACAGAAGGAAGAAGATTTATATACCTTCTATTATAAAATTCCACTGACTAATTTCAGCTCTAAGATCCTAGCCCCTCGTTCACTCTAGAATGCACATCTCAGTTTGATTCTGAAATATGAAGGCATTTTCATTTAGCAGGTATTCATTCACCATATTATCTTCCAGGTACTGTGCTAGTTCTTGTAGATACCAAAGATGTTAAGAGAGACACAAACCCTCTGTAATGGCATTTGTAGTCTAGAGAGAAAACAAAATTAAATAAGCAATTCCTTTAAAAGGTGATGTACTAAGTTTCTTGTATGGAAGATGAAGTCTTTTATGTGAACCCATAGTAAAGGTTGTTAACTCAGAGGAGAAAGCTTCTGGAGGGCTTTGCATCAGAAGTATTTTCTTAGATGGAATTTGGAAGAGCACCAAAGAAGATTTGGAAAACGCATTTTTTTAGGCCAGTGTGATGACATGGATGTTCAAAGAAACAAAAACAAAATTGAATAAAACAGAATTTAAAGTCAGCGTAGTAAGATAAGGTTGGAGAGTCATGTTAAGCAATTTGCAAGTAGTTTTAAAGGTAAAGGAAGGCCACTGTCAGGTGTCCTGTGCTTATGTCACAATGCTCGGGATCCATGAGGTTAGGAATGAGTTCTGCAAGAGCAACCTGCAGAGGGCGTGAAGAACAAGTGGTCAGAGACCAGCCAGAAAAGCACAACAGAAAGATGTCCTCAGGAGCTCCAAGGGGGAGAAAGAACTTCCAGAGGTCAAAGGTAAATGAGCAGTTCTATGGGAAGGTCTAGCAAAATAAAAAAGCTACATTTTTTCTGCTGGAATAATTGGTTCCAAAGAATCAAAAGTCATCTCAGAAAGACGGTTTCACTGAAGTGGCACGATTATGTGACTAAGCCAAAGAGAAGAAGTCAGACACGTACTGAAGTGGAATGCAGGCACACAGGGAGGAATGTGGGTTATAACCGAACACACAGGCCCAGAGAAACCAGGTGAGGTCAATTCCAAAGCACAGGGAAGGGAAAACTCTTCCATTGAGGAAGGCATATCTGAAATGAGATTGGTTCCAAAGCACATGCATGTCTGTGACTGGGGATACGAAATGGGAACTCCATGTAGGTGACTCCTCTTGTCTGTCAATAGAAAATCAGACGATATCCTAGGGATAACTGTGGATATAAGTTGGAATGGAGAATTGAAGATATTGCAATTGAAATATATTTGTGGAGAAAAGGAAGGAGGTCAAAGTGAGAAAATTATATCTAAAATACATATTCAGTCAAAATAAAAACAACTTCATTTATATACAGGTGCCTTTATCTTTTATGTAACAATTAATAATGCTTCTCCAATTATCAATGAGGAAATAATTTTTTTTGATCCAACATAGAAAGGTAACTTTGTAAAAAGAATAAATGTATCTCAGCAATGTCAAGTTGCTGTAAGCATTTCTAAATGTTACTCTCACTTGCTTACTAACCCACCATGGACAGACCCCACTTGTCTGCAGATTATGTCAGGCATGCATAGCTAGGTGGAAACAATCCTGAAGGTGGATGGTCCCTCTGCTCCACCAGTTCCTGCAAGGAGCCAAGTTTTTTCTCTCTTGGGGCACTCCATCTCATAGACACACTGACTCATGAAGAAAGCCAAGCCTTGTGGTCTTTAGTGATAGTTGACCTTGAGTGAGAATAATCTCTCACTCTGAGAGGGAAGATATTTAAGGACAAATGCAAGCTCTGGCCCAGAAACACAATAGGCTCATAAACCAGTGTGCAGTATCTTCTCATGCTGGTGCCCATGAGTTTACGGTGGCTGTATTTTCATGAGCATGAAATTTTCATCAGCTTTGCTCAGCATTCCAGGTACCAGCATGTAGTTCACTGACCACTGGAATCCTCCAGGGCATGAATATTGACAGATGTGTCAGAAAGGCAATGAGACAGGAAAGGCTGAGATAGTGGCAAGACAGGATTAAATTTCTGAATTTGGAGCTGTAAGTAGATATGGCAGGAGGTGGCTCTATAAGGTTAAATGGAGGGTTGATAGACTGGTACTCACAAAACTTAAAAACCTAGTATGTTGGGAATAAACTATCAAGTGATCTGGAATAGAGGAGGTTGTGAACAGAGAGTGGGTTGTATGGATTTACTATTTTGGGGGATGGCAAGAACAAGAGAGTAGGAGGTCGTAGTGTGGGGATATTGGAGAGGTTATAGAAATTGAGTAAAATAGATTACCGGAGTTATCTCTGGTAACAAAATTAAAGTTTCTGAAGATGGTGAATGGGTCATGAATGTGGGTCTTCAAATTGTTTAGGATGATAGAAGATGTGTGAGTACAACAGAGAAGAAGTCTAAGAGATACCTGCCAATTTCGTAGCAACTGAAAAAAAAAAAAAAAAAAAAAAAAAAAAAAAAAAAAAAAAAAAAAAAAAACAGCCAAGAATGCAACAGAGAACAGTAGCAAAGAGGACCACAGAGTGGTAAATACAAAATACAAAAATTCAGAATATTTATTTATATACTTTTTGCTTGTTTGTTTAAGAGAATGATAGAGAAGTCAGGGTCTGACACAGGCAGCAATGAGCAACAGGCAGTCTCACTCTAGGGAAAGGCCAAAGGCAGAATATAATTCTTGGCACTTTTGTGTAATTGAGCTGTGGTAGAAAATGTCAAATTAGGGTTTTCTCTCCTTTCTTGGACTGACAAAACAATGATTCTTTCATTGGGTGATAACATTGAGACAGAGATTTTCTTTTTTTTTTTTTTTTTTTTTTTAGTTTGGTATCTATTAAATGCAGTGACTAAGCAATGTCCAGCTATTACCTGTGCTAGGAGTATACACTAAAAGATTTTAGTCCTGGAGCCAACATTGTTCTTTCTGTGAATGTGGTTGAAGAACAAGAGTTTTGGTAATCTACACTGATGATCATATAGCGAGTTGCTCATATCTCTTAACAGTAAATGAAAGTGTTTCTCCTGATATCCTTATTGTTCTTAGCAGAGCTAAATCCAGTTAGTAAATTGAATTATATTTGTGGCATAAATAAACAAGCTACATACATGCAAAAAACCACACACACACACACAGGCACATACACAGACACACACACACAGACACACACACACACACAGAAATTCACAGAATCTATTCGAATGGGAATTCTCCCTTGTCACAGGCAATAAAAGTTTTTAGTAAATGTTAGTGTTAGTAAATGTTTAACAACTGGTTCTCTAGAAAAAAACGAGTGTGTGTGTGTGTATACCCACGCTAGTGTGTTAAAAAATGTTTACTGATATTAAGAATGCATAGCACTGAATTTACAAATTACTCTAAAACGTATCATACCTTTTACTGTAAATTCTTACAGCCAATTTATTTTAAATGAAAGCTTTCATTGATTTTGGCTAAACTCTTGCCTATGTAACCAATCTGTGGTAAAATTGTATCATTATTTGTTAAAATCAGACTACAGATAAAGACTTGATTACTATCTGATTCAGCAAATAAGTCACTAGTGTCGTCAATGAATGAGTGCAAGTCTGCCATGAAGGTTTCCTTATGCTAAAGAGTATGGTAAAGGTGCAACAAGGCAGATGGACGTCAAAAGTTCCCTCCCTTGTCAAAGACGTGAACAACTTGTTTGTTGAATCAGATAATAATTTTCAACACTGAAATAATATTTTCTCACATTTTTGAGCTATCTGCAGTGTAATGGCTAAAGACATGACACAATTTATTAATATTTATCAATAATTATTAATATTTTCTCTTTCATTTTTTAAAGTCCGGACAATCTACAAAACAATCTACAAAGCAATAAATGAAGCCCTTGTTTTTAACCTTTGCATCTGGTAAAATACTCCAGTCATGACTGCTTTAAGTGGCCCACAAAGCTACGCCGCATGTAGAGGTGAGAAAAGGCTCCTATGAGTACACTATCTGGTAGGATTTCCATCCTACAGAGGCCACAGGCGTAAGCAGTCTCTAATCTCAAGAGCATACCTGCTAATGTATGCCCAATGATTAGAAAGTAATGTCTTGAGTATTCATGACCTTTGATTTTAGTATAATTTATTTAATTTTATGTTTCTGTAATTGACTTTTTAATAATGCAAAATGTTTTCAAAATTCTTGACAATTTATCAATAGTCCCTCTGAGCTGGTGTGAACCAGCTCTATCCCATCACTATTTTAAGAAAGAGTTTAAGAACACTGGTTGATCTTACTTAAAATGTTTATAATCTAATAAGTGTTCCAGTTGACAAAAGAGGAAAATGGCGATAAGATGGTATAAAGTGCTCCAGGTCTGTGTTGTCCCAGGAATTCCCCAACATAAGCATATCGCTAACATAAAGGGTGAGTGGGGAAGAATGGCTGAACATGAGGTAGAGGGATCCTGATCTAAGTTAAGGACTACCTTTATGGCATTAGGAATCATAGAGAAGTAGTTAGTTTTTAAGAATGCAAACTCTGGACTCCTGGCTCCACCACTTGCCGGCCAACTTGGGGTCTTGTTCAACTATTCAACTTCTGTCTCTATTTTCTCATCTATTAAATTGGAGTATTGATAGCGCAAATTTATAGGGTCTTGTTAAAGTTATATATGTAAAGTGTTAGAATAGTGCCTGGAAGATACTATGTGCTAGCTGCTACCATGAAATTTTTTTTAATTTTAATTTTAATTTTGAGATGGAGTCTGGCTGTGTTGCCCAGGGTGGAGTGCAGTGGCATGCTCTTGGCTCACTGCAACCTCTACCTCCCAGGTTTAAGGGATTCTCATGCCTCAGCCTCCTGGGTAGCTGGGACTACATGTGTACACCACCATGCCTGGCAACTTTTTTCTATTTTTAATAGAGACTGGGTTTCCCCATGTTGGCCAGGCTGGTCTTAAACTCCTGATCTCAAGTGATCTACCTGCCTCAGCCTCCCAAAGTTCTGGGACTACAAGTGTGAGCCACCACACCCAACATACCATGAAATCTTTAGTAAAACACCTAAACTTTCCTCAAGTTCTATGTGCGTTTCTCTTGTTCCTCCCTGATTCTGGCATTCAACAATTATTTTTACAAGGAATGCAGTTTGAGTACGGAATCATTGTATATATAATCATGCTAATGATGAAGTTAATTTGACCAAGAAATAGGCTTTAAAGAAAATCTCCTGAGAGTAGACAAATATTGTAAATAAATTCCTCATAGAACATTGCATGGAACAGTGCAAATATGATAGTGTACGGATTTAGAGTAAACCATGTTGAATCATGTCACTGATGCATAGTTGTTTGATTTTAAAAGTTTTGCCTTTTCTCTCTAAGCTTTAGTTTTCTTACTTGTAACATATAAAGATTTTATCTGTAAATACATTAGTATTTATCTCTAAAGTTGATAAATTCTTTTTTTAAAAAAGATATGTAACAAAGATACCATTATCATATATAAAAAGAAAATTATTGATGACCTCATAATGAAAATTTCATAGGATTGCTCAGGGGATTGGAGGTAATATGTGCAATGTCACTCCACACCATTAACCTCTGGAGAGTTTACTAATACAATTATTGTTGTTATTAGGAAAAACTGTTTTACTTGTGCTATGATCTCAATGTTTGTGTACCTCCCAAATTCTTATGTTGAAATCCTAAAACCTGAGACATTAATATTAGGAAATGGGGCCTTCAGGGTGATTAGCTCCTGAGGGTGGAGCCCTTATGAATGAGATTAGTGCCCTTGTAAAAGGCCTGACAGATTTTTTCATTCTGCCATGTCGAGACACAGAGAAAAGAGAGCTGCCAATGAACCAGAAAATCAGCTCTCAGCAGACACTGATCTGCAGATGCCTTCATCTTGAACTTCCCTGCTTTCAGAACTGTGAAAAATTAATGTTTGCTGTTTCAAGCCACCCAGTTAATGGTATTTCATTATAGCAGGCTGAATGACCTAAGACAATCCCTTTGTGTCTCGAGTGTAGTGACAAGTGAGTCTACACTTACCTTACTTAGGTGAAATGATAGTTAAAAAGCGCAATATACTTGAAATTTCCCTTTTATTTTTCAATGGATTATGTTTCATTATAGATATCATTAAGTTAGTACTAGAATTTTAGGTAAAGATTGTAAATAGTACCAAAATTTCCTAAAACAAAAAACTCTCATACACTTATATTATGTTTAAGTTATGTTTAAGTTAATTGCTGTCCCTGACAAATTTTATCAATGCAAAATGTATGAATTGCTCACCTATATTTTATATGACATTTAAGGCAATCAAAAGGATGTTCCTGAGTGTTTTATTTGCTATACTAGGAGACCATATAGTTTAATTACTTTATTAACTACTATAAGACTCATTGAATTTTTCTTCCCATGAACAAGTTTATGTTTACTCCCCAAACAGCATGAAACGTCTAATGATTTGAACTTGTTCCCAATTTGGTTTCTATGTCCCTTATAAACTGCCTTCCACTCTTGACATTGGTGTTCAGTAGTTTAATTTGCCCAGTATTATCAAAACCAGAAGACAGCATTTGCATCCTTAATTACAGCCTATGATGTTGTAACAATTTGTCCAATTGTTTCATGATGAAGTTAATGTAGCAAATGGAACATGTGCTATGGTCATGACTCTTGATTGAGGCTACTTATTGATGCTGATGAAAGGAACAGAAATGATTACATTACTTCATATTTATAATTGTAGCTAACTTTGACTTACTTGATGCCGACATTAAGAGCTTATTAGATTTGACCAATAAAGACTCAAAATTTGTCAGTCTCACAGATTTTCCCTGAAAATTTATCCCCTTATGGCCATGAGTGCCATATACAAAGTAACATAGGTAAAGATGGACAATATAAATGTTGTTCATTGTTTTTGTTTTCATCTGTTTTGCTTTACACTTCCTTGTGAAGAGGTAGAACAAGAGCAAGATATGGGGGACCAAGGGACAGGGAGGAAGGAGAGAGAGAGAGGGAAAGAGAAAGAAACAAAAATAGGAAGAAAGAGAGGGGAGGAGTAGGAGAGAGAGAAAGAAGGGGAGAGAGAGGAGGAGAGAGAGAGAGAGACTCTGACTATTTTTTCTTCACAACTTATCTGGTAAATTTCCAAGGCTTTTCCAGGCTACCCAAGATATCAAAATAGTTCAAACAGTTCTAAAACAGGGTTGTAAAACCTTGAATTGGTAAAAATGTGTTTCAGAACATATTTTTGTAAATATCGCTATCTCTTAAATGTGATTTTTTTCCCATAGGGATTTCTACTACCATTCATAATTAAACATTTCTGCCTCCTAGCCAGCCATCAAAAATTCATAATTAATTTAATGACTGATTTATCTACTTATTCCAATAACTGGGTCAACTATTCACTCCCTTCTTTATGCACTATTTATAATGGAGCACATTTGATTTCACTTGATAACTAAATTAATGATATACAGTCTCATTAGTAAAGTTAGTCAGCCACTATTGTAGGTATGTACTATTGTTTCCAAATATCTGTGAATCAAAAAAAAAAAAATAGGCTGTTATATTCAACAACTATTATTTACTGCTCAGATCAACCCTTTGGAAAAAAGGGTGAGGATGGAAAAAAATACTTCACCAATATAAGGCATGAAAATCCAGTCCACTGACGCGTACTTTTTCTACTTCTAAGAGTAAAGCACTCACTGAAATTTTGGATAAATTCAGATGCCCAAATCAACCAGTTCCTATTTGTAAGTGGTCTTTATACACACTGAATATAAATGGCTGGGTTCAGACACACGACACAACCTGTGTTGTTTTTCTCAGCCTCACTCCGTACCATGTGCCTCACGTCTTTTCCTAACCACACAATCACGTGGCCAGCTTCATGACTTGGAGGGTTTCCAGCCCCCTGACCTGCAGTCATTGGCTGGATTCACAGATATATCTCTCCCTATCACTTAGGAGTCTGCTATGCACAAAACCTAGGAACAAGCACAATCCTGAAAACACAGGTAGCAAAACAAGTGAAAGCGAAAAATCCAGTCTTGGGAATTCGTTTCAACACAAACCTATTCGTGTGACATCAGCTTAGGTTGGCATCTGCATGAGTTAATCTCATGCTTGTGCACCAGGGCACAGGGAACAGAAAGTAAAAAAATATCTCATATCTCTTATAGAAAAACAGCGATTGAAAGGAGAAATGAAACTAATGCCATTTGCTTTCTAGTAAGAAAATGGCTCAGGTTATTTTATCTGTGTGAGCACAAAATCAACTGAGTCTTAGTACATATTTTAAGACAGTCATTATTCCTCTTCCTTGGCATGATGCTCTTGATTTTTCTGTTACTTTATATGTGAATAAATTTCTCTTCTGTCCATGGTTCTCATTTTTGAGATTAATTTCTTTTTCAATTTAGAGTCGCCTGGAAAAAATCCAATAATTTCTCTAGGACAAATCTGGCCTATGGCATAGATTGAGTAAACACATATGGAGTCTGGAAACCCCACAGCAGGTGCACATGTGTATTGCTTACTGCACTCTTAGCTACTCCCTTATAACATAATGGCTCAGTACTAACGTGTCATGGAGAGAGTCCATATAAATAATTGTAATACAGTCTCAGCTCCAACATTCATTATCTGTGACATTTCAGCTCCATCTTGGTAATGTTTGGTAGCTATCATTTATCAATTATGTGTTTGCTCCTGGGATCTCAAAACATTACAGCACACATCATTTCTAATTACTCTGACATCAGCCTTTGGCATTTGCTTCCAATGTATTGATTAAATGTTGGCCACTAATAATTCATAAGTTTAAGTAAAAAAGTCAAGACAAGTTCCTGACCTATGATAAATAAGTCAAGAAGTACAAATAAGTGTAATATTTGTCTTACATTTCTTGTTTTTCTGGAAATGATAACATTAATGACACTTCTTTCTGATCCTAAAATCCTCCTTGAAAATATGAGTCAAACCAGTTATCAGTTATAATATATATTAAGTAATTTTGCCTGAAAATTATATAATTATGTGGTAATTCCCTAATTGTTTGGGGTCAAGCACATTTTCTAATTATGGGATTTTAAATTTTCTTTTCATGCTGTATAGGTTGGGCGAGATTGATTTTAAATTAGAGAAGTACTCACATTTGATACAATTATGTGAAAATACTCTAGAAGCTTAGGCTAATAGTTGATGGCACTAGGTAGCATTTTAGTTTATGTTATGGACATTTTCTTTCCCCAAATATTGAAGACAAAAATAATCATCCACGTAAAATATTTAATAACAGCAAAATTATTGTTCTTAAATTATAGTTAAATGTGAACTCTCTCTAATCTTCTCTGCAAAAGGAATAATCTTTGGGGAATACGCTGCAGTTATAATCATGCTTGCTCTGGGGTGGTTGTGTGATTGAATTCTTTTTGGAGTACTGAACTCTTGTTGTCAAGGTTGGCTTTCTTTTAGTTCTTTGGTCAGCCACTGTACTCGGCTGAAGAGTGGCCTCCCAGAGATGTTAGGCTCAAATCCCTGCAACCCATACAAATTACTTTATAAGGAAATAGGATCTTTGCAAATGACACTAAGTTAAAAGTCTTGAGATATGGAGATTATCTTGAATTATCCAGGTAGGCTTTAAATCCAATCACGAGTGTCCTTATAATAAAGAGGCAAAGGAGATTTGACACAGAAAGACGAAGAAAAGGCGAGTATCCATGGAGACAGAGATTGAAGTGAATAAGTCCCAAGATAAAGGATGCCAGCAGCTAGCAGAGGCTGCACCCATGAGGAAAGCTTCTTCTGGTACCCCCCAAGGAACGCGGGCCCTGCCGACTCCTCAGTCTCTACCCGGAGACACCGAATTCAGGCACTGGCCCTCGAAGCTGTGAGCAAATAGATTTTCTGTTTCAAACCACTGAGTTTGATGTGGTTTGTTGCAGTCACCATCTGGAAATTGTGCTCCATTGTGAATGAACAGGCCAAAAACTGTTAAGTGCTATCCTGTGAATAAGGAAAAATGGAAAAATCACATGATCATACCACGCCACTACCCTTCTTAATAAGATGGAAACAAATACCTGAAAACTAAATAAAATAAACCGAAAACTGCTTATGAGTCATTTTACGTTACTTATTAGAAAATACTTTTATCTAAATGCAAAATATATGCACTTTTAAGATTGTATGTTCTCTACAATTTCAAAAATGTGAGCCAGTCTTTAATGATAAAAATAATATATGCTGAAAATATGCTTATATGAAACAAATAAGAATGTGAAATTAGGATGAAATCGTCACCATCTCTATCACATCCCCATTTCACTCACCCAACCTCTGTTATTATTGATAGTGACAGTCAACGGCTGAGTGTGTTTATGTGTGTGTGTGTATATTTTCTGGAAATTTAAATTCATGCACTTCTATCTATATGTATATATAGATAGAGAGAGGTTTCTGTTCTTTAAGTAAAAGCATCAAAACTTTACCTTACCTAAGTTAGAATAATGTGTGTGTGTTTATATATACAGTTAAATTTGTATATATATATACACACACATACATATATATACACACACATATATATTTGTTTCTTCTCTGGATAATTAGGTCTTCTTCCTGAGTCTTCACTGCTAGGTTAGTGTGCTTGTTTAGATTAGCATGTTTTAATAATATAAATATTTCTTCAGGTAACACTAGGTGTCTCCTCGTGAAAAATCTAAACAAAAAGCAAACAGAAACATTCTCGGTCTCTCTTGCTGATTACCCACCTCCATGTCTCTCCTAAAGACACATGAGTTTGGGAATGAAGAAGGCTATGTGTTTTTCTTGACCTTCTGGTAAAGGAAATGACTAAGTTCCTTGGTCTCATGTGGTCACTGAATGTCCTTTTTGGTTCCTGCAACAAAGGTTAACATTCCTGATAACAGTCTCAACCGAGCTCAGAACAAGACACAGACAAGACCTCTGTGCAAACAGCCACAGTGACTAAGCAACCACTTGCATCTTTTCTTCTATCTTCTGTCTTTCCCGGAGTGGTTATTGACACTGTGCCAATGACAGCTCTCAGCCCTGCATTAATACTTCTGTCTCCCAGAAAAAAAAAAAAAAAAAAAAAAAATTATAGAGACCCTCAATCCCAGGACTGTCCTGAATCTTGACAGTATCCAACTCAGTACTGACTTCTATTTCCTAATCCCTCCTCTGAATCATATAAGCCAAACAAATTGCTCCTCCCAAATTGTCAAACTAAAAATGAAATGCAAAAAAAGAACCCTACTCTCTTTTCCTACAGGTAAGTCATGGGTGGCATTTACTGAGGTGTGCCACCTGCAAACCTGAAGTCTACAACTAATGAAATTTCCATCTGTTCTTTTGGATTAGGCAATATGCATCCTCTGTCCCACTGATGGTAAAGTAGACTTTCTTCCTTTTTTCTGTCTTTGTTTTTGCTTTATATCAAGAAACTGGCCAACTCTCTTAGGCAGATGCTATGTCTTTCTTTAGACAATTGGAAAACTCTAGTTACTATGGTACAGGTCCCTAGTATGGAAGGTGCTACTGAAGGCGTCTAGCAAGCCCTTCTGTGGTGCCTGGCACTCCAGCTGGCTTCCTGGCTGCATGGTTGCATTCACATCAAAGAAGCTCTGCATTGCTCACTCCTTCTTCAGCACTCTTCCAGTCTTCCTAAGTCTCCAATGCTTCATGCCCACACCTTACCAAATTACACAGTCTGTGTGGATGGACAGTTCAAGACAATTATTTTGTTACACATACCATTCCACATTCACAAACAGGATTTGTTAATCTGTTTGTTTTCACACCGTGGGACATCTCTCAAAAATATTTTCTTGGCCAGGCGTGGTGGCTCACGCCTATAATCCCAGGTGGAGGTTGCAGTGAGCCACTGCACTCCAGCCTGGGCAACAGAGAGAGATTCCCTCTCAAAAAAAAATGCATATATGTGTGTGTGTGTGTGTGTGTGTGTATGTGTGTATATATATATGTGGGGGGGGGGTAAATATACATATATGATACATATATATGCATGATAAAATAAATTATGATATGCATATAAAACAAATTATAAAACCAATGAAAATAATGGAAAGATTTTCTAGCAAAATGGAAAAGAATTATACTAAAAATTAAATTTAGAAAGCAGGTTACAAAATTAAATATATGCCATCCTAGCTATGTAAAATATGAAGCTTAATATTATTGCAACCAAACATGATGTAAAGTTAACAATACCTATGTCTAGGTGTGTGATTATATAGTTTTGTTCCTTTTGTGGCATTTTAATGTTCAAACGTTTTTTTTTTTAAATACTTTAAATAATTAGAAAACAAGTAAAACAAAGAGAAATATGTACTCTTGATACATCCTACCTAGAGACCTAAAAATGACAATAAGCCAAGTTTATACTCTTTTAATCAGGAAAATTGTTTCTGTTTGAAAAAATAATTGAAAAACTGTTTTCACATGTGGAAATTAAGCCAAGAGATACATGTACAAATACAAATCAAAGTGAGATATGATGTAAAATAAGTTATTATATAACTAAAGTATTCTTTTTAAAGTAGCGTACTTCACAGCATCAACAATGATGATGCAGTTCTACTTGTGCTGATGCCATGAAGATAGGTCTACTGGCTATATAGTAGGGCTTGGCGTGATTTCTACTACAGATTTAGGAATTGGCTTTACTGGGAGAAGGAGGAATCTTACCAAGCCAATACCAGTCAAAGAAGAGGAAACACAGGTTCCCCAGCCTCCTGTAACTCTCGAGAGGCAAGGGGGTTGTTTGGAGAAGGCTAGGTTCTGCAGGATCACCATTCAACATCATTGCTTACCAGGAGCAACACTGTCTCTATACTTTTTATAAGGTAGTGGAGAGAAAATGACCTTCTCAGTGGAAGCATGATTAGGCTTCTTTGAGGACATTCCATTCAGGTTAGGGTGACCACTACTCATTAAAGCCTCATCCCAGTAGCTGTAAATCATGAAGTGCACTGGAATCACCTTGCCTTCTGAGGGATAGGAAGCCATTGGAGCCCGGGAGGCTAAGTTTGGCGGCACTGCTACTAATCTAATGGATGAATAGGGCTCTGATCTCCCCTGGCTTTTAGTCCTGGTGACATGGTGTGGGCTTCCAGTTCATTTCACCTTAGCTTACAAGAATTTTTTTTTTTTTTTTTTTTAGATGGAGTTTCTCTCTTATTGCACAGGCTGGAGTGCAATGACACAACTCTTGGCTCAGCTGCACTCACTCCTGGGTTCAAGATTATCCGCTGCATCAGCTCCTAGTAGCTGGGATTAACACCCGGCCTATTTTTTTTTTTTTTTTTTTTATTTTTTTTTTAGTAGTGATGGTTTTCACTATGTTGGCGCCACGGCTGAGATTGAACTATTGAATAAGGTGACATAAATCGAGGTGATCCACTCGCCTCAGCCTCCCAAAGTGCTGGGATTACAGGGGTGAGCCACAGTGCCTGGCTGCAGGCTTTTATTTTTAGACATTTTCCATTTTCATGCTTTTAACATTTCTACTATAAATTGTGGCATAAAGAATACGTTAACGCAGAAAATATTGTCTACATTTTAGATAGCTTTCAAGATATATTTTACTGATATATTCAAACTGATATATTCATTTTGAATATACAGTAAATATATTTTTACTGTATATTCAAAATGATTGGAAATAATTTTGCCCTAATTTCCACTTCCATTTTCTGTTTATGTTAATTGTTTCATTTGTCCATTGCCAGCAATGTGTCTCTGTTCATACATGCAGACCCACACACACAGTACACACACATACAGCACAGGAAAGAATACACTGAAACCACGTTACACATTTGCTAAGTTGGTAAGCTACATCATAACTTGTTTTGATTTTTATTTCTTTTGTTTGGCAATGATTATGAACAAAATTAAAAGTAAGGAGATGAATAATAAAATCAAGAAAAATAGATGTAATTAGTAAATCTATGGAATGGAAATTAATTTATTAGCAGTAATTATGCACTTCACAGGTGTCCTGCAGGGCACAAATGGGACAAGGCTTGCAAAATGCTCATCAAGATTGGCACGTATTAAACACTTGACAAATCTCAGCATCCATGCATCTTCAAAGAGCTGGTCCAGATGACATCCTTTGAAATAAGACAGAATAAATTTGGACTCATTTCTGCATGAGCATTATTGAGCTATGGGAAAGCAGGTGTCCTGTATCCCTTAGCTCATTTTTATATTTCTTCAAATCTCTCTCATAAAATGAATTTTCTGGTGATTCTTTTGATCAATGTCTCATAAATACTTTCTACCCAATATGCTCATGTCTACACTATTCTATACATTTTTCAATTCGCTCTAAAATGGTTTTATTTCTAGTATTATTAACACACCCCAGTCATAGATATAAGCTGGTAAAAATTTAAACCAATTTGCTTATGTTTATCAGGGTTTAAACCTAAACTCACTTCCTAAATAAGCTAAATCAACTGCTCCAAATGTGATTGGAAACTATAAAGGTTATACTGAAACTATTTAAGTTACCTGTCTTTATCAAGTATGGTCCTGATAGTAAAGTGTGAACTTGAAATATTATTAAATGAAGGACAGAGAACAGAGACCATGGCTCTTCACTAAAGGCCTCTCTGAAGACTGATACTGATTCACTTCCAGACAAAATCTTTAGAGAATTTGGCTACCTTAAAACTACGATATGCATTAAAATATGTAACATGTGTATCATTCTGTTCATTCACCACTGGGATCAAAGAGAAATGAATTTATTCTGACATGACATTTAAAAACATAGTATGAACTTCAAAGATCATGTTGTTCTATCATTTCCATCATATAAAAAATGTGAATAAATTTGTGATTATACATTTAAAAATTTTATTTATTTCAAATTCTGACTTGGGTATGCATTCTATGAAGTATGTTCATATTCTTCTTGATAATTACCATATTAAGTTAGCCAGTGATTTGTATGTAAATCTATAATATTTACCATTGTATTAAATTGTAATGTGACTGTAGGCATATGTTTTCTATTAAAAATTATCCATTTAGTTACTGGATACAAGGATCATATTTAATTTAAAGATATCTTATTAATTTGATCCTCAGACAATGGGTTCCACCTGAAGAAATGTAAAAATAAGATTTAAGATAAGTAACATAAAAGTATTCAAGGAAGAAAGTAATGTGCTACTTATAAATATTAGTAAAAAATAAAATATTAGCAAGAAAATCCACCACTTCATTTTGAAAGTAGTACAAGATGATCAACTGGTATTTATAAAATGAATGAAGGAATGGTTCAATATAAGAGAATGTATTAATATAATTCACTATATTAATCGATATGAGAAAATTCATGTTATGCTCATGGGTGCATGAAAGGACTTTTTCAAAATTGAATTCCAATTTCTGATTAAACCAGTCAATAAAATAGAAATTAATAGAATTAATAGATTGTTTCTCTCATATGTATAGGACCTGTGCTTTGTGTTTAGTAAAGAGATTATGGCTAAGGCAAAGTCTTCTTACAGGTGCATTGAAGGTTCCAAATCAGTTACCTTTCAGTTAGTCAAAGGAAGTTTATCCTGGGTGGGCTTGATTAATTAGGTGAAAGACTGAAAAACATACTTTCCTGCTGACATTGAAGACGTAAACTGCTCTGCTAGGAGAAGGCCATGTGACTAAGACTGTGCGTGATTTCCAGGATCTTAGAGCAACCTTTGGTTGACAGGCAACATGAAAGGAGACCTCCAGCCTATGACCAAAAAGAACTTCATTCTGCCAAGAATGGGTTTGAACCAGGACCCCAAGCTCCCTGTGAGAGCGTGGACCAGACAACATGCTGATTTAAGCCAGGTGAGGCCCTAAGCAGAGAATCCAGCTATCCATGCCAGACTTTATACCTAGAAAAGCTGTGAAATAATTAATGAGTGTTGTTTTAAGCTGCTAAGTGTGTGGTAATTTGTTAGAGAGCAACATAAATCTAATGAAACTCATGGAAATGTCATGCAACTATTCCAGGCTGTAAGAAAATAGATTTTCCAGATTTTTTTTAAATACGTGATTCTGAGTGGATGCTTTCCTTAAAATCATATTATTTGGAGAACTAGTAAAACCTGAATGGTCTGCAAAGAATAGATGGTGTATCAATAATTGTTTCCACAGAGGAGCAGGGAGACTATGAAGAATTTAGATTTGGGGATTCACTATAGAGAATAGAACATTTGCACCTGTGGGAGGTGGTTATAGTATATGTAAGGTCATCTGTCTCTGGTCTGGGGCTGGGCTGGGGGTTAGCTGGGCTGGCTGTTGGTCATGGAAGATGGATATGAACAGCTGAGAGTAAAGATGAACTGCAACCCAGGAGTTATGGCTGAAAGCACATCTCACATTCATCCCTTACAATCTCAAAAATGCAAGTGACCTGAAGGATAAGGCTGTGGCTTTTGACTATGAACTAGTAAATGCTCCAGACCAGGGTTTAGAGAGGACAATGGGTGAAATCCAGTGAGAGATGAAGAAAACATGGGTTTTGTTGTTTACCAATGCCAAGAGGGAGAGCCAACAGATCAGTTACACGTGTAAGCTGCCAAAGCACCAGCCCTGAACTGATTCAGAGCATAAAAATGGCTACTTTTTAAATTACTAATTTAGGGTTTCGTGTAAGTTGATCTAGTGGCCAATCTTAATTAGTAGCCACATAAATAAAAGAAATCTGGGAAAGTACAATCCCGGCACAAAGATGCCACAGATCCCAACAGGGCAGGAAGGTTAACTTCCTGATCTAGAGAATTATAATGTGGTTAAGTAGAAGAAAGTGTTCACATATAGGAAATGCACCCTCAAGATTTCAGGGCTGTTGATGCACCTTGTTGGCAACGTATTCTCAATGGTTCAAAATAATAATATTATTACTATTATACTTTCAACTTATTCAAGTTTTGATTCTAAAGAAAATTAATAACCTAAAAATGACTTTTGGAATTCTGGAATAAGGAACAAAAGAAATCTTGTTCCTAAAAATCAAATACCAGAAAAAAAATGTCAAATTAAACATTGCAGGATAGACTGGAGGAGAGTCAGGTTATATCTACATCCTTAGCTGAACATAACACTGCTGCCCTCTGTCCCCACCAACACATGAGAAGCCCTGGTAGAAAATAGAAGATGAAGAAAGCCTGTACCAACCACTGGGTCAGTAAGGAGAATCTCAATTCAGAGCTGCTATATTATTCTAAATATCCAGTTTTAAGTAAGAAATATGAGATACATAACACAAAGAAAGTGTGAACCATACCAGGAAAACAAAACTAAACTAAACAAAAAAAGTCAATATACTTTTTTTGTTTACCCCTGATTATTTGGAATTAAACTCAGCAAAGAGTTCAAATTTTCAAATAATTCAAATTCAGCAATTATAAATTATTTCAAAGTGCTAATATATTTCAGATTTAAAGAATTAAAGGAGTGTATGGTGACAGTTACTCATCAGAGAATGCTGATTAAGAGGTAAAATAATTAAAAGGAACTAAATGGAAATTATAGAATTGAAAAGTATAAAAGACACAAGAAAAATTTTACTCAAGGGGTTTTACAGCAGATTTGAAATGACAAAAAAAGTGAATACTTTTATACACAAAGCACAAATGAAGGGAGAGAAGATGGGCTTTGATGAAGACAAAAGTTTATGTTTTAGCAGAGTAATGTTAGTTTTAATTTGAAGTAGATTTTGAGAAGTTAAAATATATACTGAAATTCAGAGATCAAATTCTAAGAATATAAAAATGTAGTAAAATGTCATACAAAGGAATTAAAATGATGCACAAGAATATAGCTAAAATAAAATTGAAGTACAAGTGGAACAGAGAAACAAAACTGACATATATGAAAATAGCAAAATAGCAACAAATATAAATTCAAACACTGAAAAAATTAGAACTGAAAAAAAGGTAATCACTACTGACCTTTCAGAAATTAAAAGGATCATAAGGTGATACTATGAACAATTATTTGCCAATAAGCTATACAACTTCGAAAAATTCCTAGGAAGCAGCAATTACCAAAAGTTTTTCAAGAAGAAATAGAAAATCTGTATAGACTTGTGCCAAATAAAACAATAATTATTACCTTCCTACAAAAATCTTCATCCCTGATGGCCTCCCTGAGTGGATTCTATCAAGAGATTTAAAGAAGAAATTGTATCTATCTGTCATAAACTTCTAGAAAATAGAGGAGAAGGGGGATATTTCCCTATTCAATCTGTGAAAACAGTACTACTCTAAATCTAAAGTAGCGATATTAACAAAACTGAAAACTACCAATCATTACCCCACATTTATATAGACACACAAATATAGACACACAAATCCTCAAAAAATTAGAAAACCAAATTCAACATACAGAAAAGGATTTTACAGCATGATTAGGTGAATTTTATGCCAAGAGTGGAAAGTTGTTTTAACATCAGGAAGTCAGTAAATTAACATCGAAACATACATGATCATTTCAATAGATGGACTTTAAAAATCAACAAATTCCAACTGTTCAGAATGAAAACTCCCAACAACTAGGAGTAAAAGGAAACTTTAACAAACTGATTAAGGGCATCTACAGGAATCTAGACATGCTTTCACCCTTAATGATGAAGGACTAGATGTTTCCCCCCTAAATCGGGAGTAAGTAAAGAATTGTGTCTCTGGTAACTTCAAACAAACAGTGCATTAGGAATTCTAGGCAGTAGGATAAATCAAAGAACAAAAATAAGCACACTACAACAGCAACAACAAACTAGGGATTCTAAAATAAAACTTACAAGAATTTATAAGTAAGTGAAGCGTATTTGCAGAATTCAAGAGCAATATAAAAATCAATTGTATTTTTATATTAGTAATGCATTGTCAAAATGAAGTCAAGATAACAATTCCATTTATAATATCAAGAAGATAAAAAATTTAACAAAAGAAGTGTAGAACATATATAATGAAAACTGTAAAATATAGCAAAACGTAAAGACCTAAATAATTGGAGATACATTCAATACTCATAGATTGGAAGACTATTTTTTACATGGCAAATCTTCACTTGGTGATATATAAACTCAATACAACTCCTGTCAAATCGTAACAGGGGATGTGTATGTGTATGTGTGTGTGTGTGTGTGTGTGTGTATGTGTGTGTCTGTGTATGTGTATGTTGCCCCAGAAATTGATGAGCTAACTCCACATTTTAAATGGAAAAGCAAAAGAGACGGAATAACCAAATAATCTGAAAAGGAAGAAATGCATTCCTGGATCCAAAATTTGAAAAAATTTACTAATAAACATACTTCAGTATTATGACAAATAGAGACCTGAAGAACAAAGAAAAGGATTTGAGATTACAATTAAAGTCAACTAATTTTCAACAAATGTGCCAAGGAAATTTAATGAATAAAATATAATCTTTTCAGCATTTCATACTAGGAGAATTATCTATATCTGTGCAAAAAGATGCATTTATACACCTTACCTTACATTATACTCAAAAATTAATTCATCATAAATCATACTAAATGTAAATAATAAAAGTAAAAATATATATTACATGTATGCTCATATATATGTATATGAACACATAGGAGAAAAATACCCACAAACTGAACACTGTATAAATATTAAAACATCACTATATAATTATTATATGTCAATTTTAAAACTTAAAACATTAGGAAAGTTTTCAATAGAACTGCCAAAACATGATTTATTCATGAAAAGTTAACATTGAGAATCACACCAAGATTAAAACTTTGTGCTTCAAAAGAGTATTATGAAATGGAAAAAAATACGTATTCATAGAAAATATCTGCAAATTATATTTTTGGTAGAGGTTTTGTATTGAGATTATATAAGTAATCTTAAACTCAATTATAAGAAGCTAAATAAAATTTAAAATTGTGAAACATGCATAGAAATGAATAAAAGTAGAAATGAAACATTTGTGGGATCCAGATCAAGAAAATCGAGGAGAGGGGAATTTGTATACTAAATGCTTGTGCTAAGAGAGTGGGAAAGTTTGAAATCAGTTGTGGAAGTTTTCTCCTCAAAAATCTAGGGAAAAAAAAAAAAAAAAAAAAGGAAAATAAACCCAAAGCAAGCAGAATGAAAGAAATGATAAAATAAAAGTAGAATTCACTGAAATTGAAAACAACAGATAAGATCAAAACAAATATGTGGTTATTTGAAACAGTAAATAGGATGAATAATTGTCAACCAATATTGACAAAGGTTGAAAGGGAAAAGACACAATTTATTGACATTAGGAATGAAAGAGGGAATATTACCACAGATTTCCTAGTCATTAAAAAGATAATAGTGAAATGCTATGAACATTGTAAACAACTCTACAACACATATTTGAAAACTTAGATGAAATGGTCCAATTCCCAACAAAAAAAAAGAATATAAAAAATTTCACTCACTATGAAGCAGACAATCTGAATAATTATATACCTATTGAGGAAACATAATTCTATGTAACTGTTAAAAGAAAATTAGTACCAATTCTACAGTCTCTTCTAGAATACATAAGTGGAAAGAATAATTTCAAACTCATATTATGAAGCTAGTAAGTATCCTGCTACTCGCAAGCAGAAAATACCTTTGTGCACACACACACACACAGAAAAAACATTATGACCAATATATTTCAAAAACTTAGACACAATTTATGAATAAAGAGAATTCACTAATTCATAATAGAATTATACCTAAAATTGATTTGATTGTATCCCGTGTTTGTAAGCCAGGTTCAGTATTTGGAATCAATCAATATAATCCTTTATGCCAAAAAACTAAAGAAAACAAACCACATGATTAGTCATATCAATGGATGCAGAAAAAGCATCAATTCAACACTGATTCATGATAAAAACTGTCAGCAATCTCAAAATAGAGGTCAATCTCCTCAACTTGATAAAGAACATCTGCAAAAACAGCCAATATAACAGTTAGTGGTGAATGCTGAATGTCTGTTCCTACCACTCTTATTCAACATAATACTGAAACCAAGGCAATACGGCAAGAAAAGCAAATAAATTGTATACACATTAAAAAGGAAGTCATAAAACCATCCTCATTAACAGATGGCATGTTTATGTGTCTAGAAGAGCCCAAGAAATCTATTTTAAAAATAAAGAAAATTTATGTTCACACAAAAACCTGTCCACATACATTCATAGTAGCTTGTACCAAAATAGTCCCAAACTGAACACAACCCAAATATCCCTCAAGAAGCAAGGAGATTTTTAAAAATATGCTATATGTGTATGGTGGGATACTGCTCAGAAATGAAATGAAACAATTAATCCATACAACAACTTAGGTGGGTATTATGCGTAATGTTAGAAAACCAGTCTCAAAAAGTTACATTCAATATATTTGATTCATATAATATTTTTTAAATGACAAAATGATAGAGACAGGTAGTGCAATTTTCAGTAGAATACCATTGCTTGCTAAGGTACACAGACAGGAGTGAAAGCAATTGTAAGGGAGTCAATGAGAGAATTCCACTCATGCATTGTGATGGACAGTACCAGGAGCTGGTTTTTGCTGCGTTTCCACAAATCTATGCATGTAATCACATGCAGAACTACATATTTAGAAATGTTTGCATGATAAATGTGGTGCAAGATGAATAAAGTGTGTGATCTTGTTAACGCTGTTGTACCAATATCAATTCTCTGATTTTGATACGTTTGATACGTCTCTGATATGAGATGTTTCCATTTGGAGGAAGTTGGATGGAGTTTTCACAGGACTGTATATTTTTGCAACCTCCTGTAAATTTATTGTGGTTATGCAGGAGAGCATCTTTATTCTTAGACTGTATATCCTAAAGTATGCAGAAATCAAGTGTCATATGAGAAAAAAGAAAAGAGAAAAAAAGTAGTTAGTGAATGTAGTTGAAGGATAAATACATGTTCGCTACAGTAATTTTGGTGACTTCTCAATATTTAAACTTACAGAAATTAAATAAAAAATCTAGGAAAGTAAATATTTGGGGCAAAAGTGGGAAACAATGT